>NW_027507758.1:152993383-153220883 GCF_037356315.1 Lithobates pipiens | reverse complement strand
AAAAATTCCATGGCTTGAAAAAAACACACCTGCCTTCGATTCATTATCTGCAATTATAATGGACGCACAAATCGAAAAGGATTTAAAGCATCTTACTTATTTCTGCCAGACTGGGACCATTGAAACATACCATAGCATGATGTTAAAATATAGACCGAAGAGAATCCATTATAAATATGATTCTATGGAGGCTAGAACACGATTGGCTGCATTGCAGCACAACAATAATATTGGTAGAAAAATGGCAACAGTAACTAAAATTGATGACAGTGGAGAAGTCTTTCAAGTTGAGCGTAAAAATTTGGAATTCCCCCGAGGACGTAAAAAATGGATCGTTCGAAACGTTTTTGAAAAAATGTCGAACGAACATGCCAAAACTATTTTGGCAAACATGCTGTCAATCACAGAAGGTACTTTAAAAAGTACATGGAAATCCAAAAATGTACAATTTCCAAAAAATATTGCAACCGAAGAAAGGCCTGAAACCAGTGCTGCTATTGCTAAGCACAGAACACGATTTCCTGTTGTATAAAATATTAAATCTAATTTTGGATTCTATTCTTTAGAATGTTAAATGTTTTTTTTAATTATTGGTTAATTACTGTCTAAAAGAAATATATTTTTATGGTTTGTGTATGCACATTGCAATCTATGTATTTACTGATTTTTGGTATTTATTTTGAGTTTGTAATAAAAATATTTAATATAATTGATTCCGAATCAAGTATTAAGAACAGTAATATGCATCTAATTTCTAAAATTACACATTAAATCAACATCATTAATAGTACTTAGCATTAACAAAGTAACACACCTATTGTATTTCAAAAAAATTTTTTTTATTTTAATTGCACAAATATTTCAAAAAAAAATCACATTAACCACTTGCTTACTGGGCACTTAAACCCCCCTCAGTCCCAGACCAATTTTCAGCTTTCAGCGCTGATGCACTTTGAATGACAATTGCGCGGGCATACAACAATGTACCCAAATGAAATTTTTATCATTTTTTTCCCACAAATAGAGCTTTCTTTTGGTGGTATTTAGTTACAGCTCGGAGTTTTATTTTTTGCTAAACAAACAAAAAAAGATGCAAAAAAAAAAAAATCATGTTTTAATAGTTTGTTATAAAATTTTGCAAACGGGTCATTTTTCTCCTTCATTGAAGTGCGCTGATTAGGCGGCACTGATAGGCTGCATTGGTGGGCACTGATGGGCTGCATTGGTGGGCACTGATGGGCTGCATTGGTGGGCACTGATAGGCTGCACTGGTGGGCACTGATAGGCATAGTTAAGGCGGCACTAATAGGCACAGATAAGGCGGCACCGATGGGCACAGATAAGGCGGCACTGATGGGCAAAGATGGGCACAGATAAGATGGCACGGATGGGTGGCACGGATAAGTGGCACGGATGGGTGGCACGGATGGGCACTGATAGGTACCACAGATAGATGGGACTGATGGGCACTGATAGGTGGCACTGATAGGTGGCTCTGATAGGTGGCACTGCTGGGCACTGATGGGCGGCACTGCTGGGCACTGATGGGCGGCACTGCTGGGCACTGATGGGCGTCACTGGGGTGCAGCACCTTTGAGGCAGATTTTGGGTGGCACTGTGGGTGGCACTGCGGGTGGCACTGCGGGTGGCACTGTGGGCACTGCTGGGTGGCACTGTGGGCACTGCTGGGTGGCACTGTGGGCACTATGGGCACTGCTGGGTGGCACTGACAGGGGGGCACTTACTTTATTTCAGGATGGCACTGCGGGTGGCAGGTGGGCACTGGCAGGGGGCAGGTGTCCGCTGGATATGCTGGCCGTGATCGGGACTGATGTCCCGAACACGGCCGCCGGCGATCGGCTTTTTTTTTTTCTCCTCGCGCTGTCAGCGCGAGGAGGAATACTAGCCGATTACCGGCTCCGTTTTATCACATGATCAGCTGTCATTGGCTGACAGCTGATCACGTGATAAGGGGTCGGGATCGACCCCTTACACGGATCGGTGATCAGGCGAGTCTCACGGACTCGCCGATCACAGAGCGCGCCGCGCGCGCCCCTCAGGGGGCGCGCAGGCCGCTCGTAACCAGGACTACGTCAATAGACGTAGTCCCGGAAATGTGGGTCCGCGCTATTGCCGTCATTTTGCAATAGCGCGGTACCCAAGTGGTTAAACATTATTTTGTTTAATATAAAGCCATTTCGGAAGCATCATAATCATTGGCATAAAGAAATCCGACATATGATCCATTGGGATCTGGAAAAACAAGTCGTACTGCATTGACTGCACAGGAAGGTATAACCCTTCGGTTTCCCTTTCCTAAAATAAATCCATGCTATGAAAGTGCGATACGCGGTTTTACGTAATCTCCTGGAATAAATAGAATAAAAAGTGTAAATATGAAATTTTATAAATAAAGTCACAAATTTCTAATTTATATTAATTATTAGGTTATTCCTTTACTACCATATATACTCCAATATAAGCCGAGATTTTCAGCCTCTTTTTTAGAGGCTGAAAGTGCCCCCCTCGGCTTATACTCGAGTCATCGCCGTCTGCCTGCCCAATCAGCGTGTCGAGCAGACAGACGGCGGCCAGTCTACAATTCAAAAGCCGCAACTCCCTGTCTGTGATAGGTGGAACACTCAATTTCCCAGCAGTCTGTGTTCCGCCTATCACGGACATCCGCTCATCCTCATACTACGGACGAGGATGAGAGGATGTCCGTGATAGGCGGAACACAGACTGCTGAGAAATTGACTGTTCCGCCTATCACAGACGGAGGCGCGGCTTTTGAACAGTGGAATGGCCTCCGAGGCGCCAACGCCGTCTGTCAGACGAGAAGAGCGTTGATCCTGGCATGGCAGAAGCACACAGGCTCGGGACACATTTGGGCTGGACACACAAGGCTGCACACACAGGGATGGACGGACACACACAGGGATGGATGGACACACAGGGATTGACGGACACACAGGGATGGACGTACACACAGGGATGGACAGGCATGTCTCACCCTCGGCTTATACACGAGTCAATAAGTTTCACATTTGTTTGGGGTAGAAAATTGGTGGCCTCGGCTTATATTCGGGTGGGCCTATACTCGAGTATATACGGTACTTATAATTCTGACTTATAAACTTTAGAAGAAATATTGGCATAAAGTAATCACCTGTTGTTGTTGGCATCTACCAGAGGGAGATTATCCATATGAATCGCCATATACGCAATTCTCACGTGCTCATGGTGCACTATTTGAGAAATAAAGGTATCTGCCTGCGTAATGCATTGATGTCCCTCAGGTATGCAGGCGTCAACGGCGTATATTTCCCGGCAGCAGACAGACTCCACTTGGGTGGGCATTTTAATGCACCTTTCACATGAACACCACGTGACATTGCCAATTCGATCGGTTTCGCTCGGTTGGGTTTCTGATGTAGACAATCTATCACTGCTAGAGGGCAGGGTTGGGTTATTGGGGAAAGCCGGATCATTTTCTCTTGCTGGATACCGAGCCCATATTTTCTTTATCAGCATTCTGCGCTATAAGTACACAACGAAAAGAAAAGTAGCTTATACTTAGATTTTGTTTATCAAAATTTTTTTTTATTAATTTTTTTTTCCAAAAATATGATGCTTTAAGCGTCATTAATGTACTTGGAAGAGGCTTCACAGATGTATACAGAAAGAATGCCCTTATCCTCAACAAGGAGGCAGGACTCATTGGCTGCACTGGCAAGAACCAGTGGCGGACGGTGATCCAAATTTCTACACACAATTCAAAGCAAACAGAAGAATAATATAAATGTACCGTATATACTCGAGTATAGGCCGACCCGAATATAAGCCGAGGCCCCCAATTTACCCCCAAAAAAACTGGCAAACTTATTGACTCGTGTATAAGCCGAGGGTGAGACATGCCTGTCCATCCCTGTGTGTGTGTCCGTCCATCCCTGTGTGTCCGTCCATCCCTGTGTGTCCGTCCATCCCTGTGTGTCCGTCCATCCCTGTGTGTCCGTCCATCCATCCCTGTGTGTGTGTGTGTCCATCCATCCATCCATCCCTGTGTGTGTGTGTCTCCATCCATCCATCCATCCATCCCTGTGTGTGTGTGTCTCCATCCATCCATCCATCCATCCCTGTGTGTGTGTGTCTCCATCCATCCATCCATCCATCCCTGTGTGTGTCTCCATCCATGTGTGTGTGTCTCCATCCATGTGTGTGTGTGTGTGTGTGTGTGTGTGTGTGTGTGTGTGTGTGTGTGTGTGTGTGTGTGTGTGTCCAGCCTACCTTTGTCCCGAGCCTCCGTCCCGTGCCTTGCCTCCTTGCCTCCGTCCCGTGCCGTGCCTTGCCTCCTTGCATCCGTCCCGTGTCGTGCCTTGCCTTGCCCCCGTCCCGTCCCGTCCCGTGCCGTGCCGTCCCGTGCCCTCTTCGTCGGCGGCCATTGTAAAGTTCAAAAGCTGCGCCGCCGCCTTCGCCTGTGATAGGCGGAACACTGAATTTCCCAGCAGCCTGTGTTCCGCCTATCACAGACGTCGTATCATCCTCGTCCGTAGTACGAGGATGATACGATGTCCGTGATAGGCGGAACACAGGCTGCTGGGAAATTCAGTGTTCCGCCTATCACAGGCGAAGGCGGAGCCGGAGGCGCGGCTTTTGAATAGAATGGCCGCTGTCTGTCTGCTCGACACGCTGATCGAGCGGGCAGACAGCGATGACTCGAGTATAAGCCGAGGGGGGCACTTTCAGCCTCAAAAAAGAGGCTGAAAATCTCGGCTTATACTCGAGTATATACGGTATGTTTTTTTTAAGAATTTTTAAAGAAATTGTCATTATTTCTCACTTACAGCATATGCATCCAACAAGTTACAATGCAAAATACATTTATCACAAGTATGGCGATACCACATGTGTGAGACTTTTGCAGAGCCTGGCCACAAACAGAGCACCAACATTGAATAGCACCTTGAGACGTTCGATGACCAAAATGACACATCTCATTTCACAACCATCTATTACACAATGGAAGGCCATGGAGTACCTGTACAATGGAATAGCCCACAAAATGACCATGTTTTTAAAAGCAAACACCTCAACGTATAATCTATGAGTCATAATGTGTCTTTTTAAGGGTTCTTGTTATTATTTACAGTATTTAATGAGAAAAATTGAAAGTAACATGGTACTCGGGTACTGAGATGGACTGGTGACAGGTACTCGGGTACACTGATGTGCCGATGACAGGTACTCGGGTACTCTGATGGACTGTGAGTGACAGGTACTATGATAGTTGTTTATAGGTCCTCTATTGGGGGGGGTCAATCAGTGCGATTGTTGTACACTGTATGCGGTAACAATATGTTTACGCAATCTTCTCCTCACACACGATCGGTGTCTTAGGAGGAGAACCCAGTAACATCGCGTTACCGCGGTTTGTTAACAGTTATTGATCGGCTGTGTGTATCGATCACGTCGGCAAACAGCCAGCCAATGGCTGTTTACTAGCGTCGTTGAGAAGCAGTGTTCCCGTGAACACGCAGCTAGCGGCGTGCACACAAAGCGCGCTCGCGTTTGCGCCGCGCACAGTGTGTGTCTAACCATCTGTGATCGGCAGTGATGAAGTCACGTGGTTAACAGCCATACCCAATGGCTGTTAACCCCCCTCAGTGGCGAGGGGTGTCTCCATGACACCCTGCCTATTTAAAGGGGAAGCCGTCATATGACGCCCTCCAGCCACAATACTTGCACCGCCTGGCCGTCGTTTGACAGCCGGCGGCCATAAAGCAGTTAATTATACTTACTTTTTCATCCTGAGTCAAGGGCATGGTATTTTGAATGGTCGACGGTTCGGTCACAGCAGGATTGTCCTTAAAATGTATTAAAACAATAATTGTCAATTGACATGTTAGTTATTTTTTATATACTAATTGTAGACAAAAATTGAATTAAATTAATTATTTAAATTTTACTTACCATGGCAGTTGATTAAAATAAAAGGATCAACCAATTGATTTAGAATATTGTGTAAATATAGAATATCTGTAACTGAATAGAAAAATATATTATCTTGGCGATCTATATATATATCTATATATGTATATGTATATCTATGTACCTAAATTTCTTTGGTACAAATAACCCAAACTGCTGGATATTATTTGTTCTTTGTGAAAGTTAGAGAGTCTAAAAGCTGTGTTGCGAATTACTCAAAAATGCTAACATCTGATGTACTAGTGGTCTATCTCATTTATTGCGACCCGAACAAGCACGAAAAGTAAAAATACCCCCCAAATGACAACTTTATTGAAAGTATACATTACAAATTATTGAGTAAGAGGCATAGTGAGTATTTTGATTTGCGCATTTTATCGCCTCCAGCAAAATGAAAAAAGAATAATTTTTTTTTATGTTATTACATTTAAAAAAAAAAATTCAGTGTAATAGGTTATTTCTCGCACTTGGCATGTGTATACCACAAATAAAGGCCACAAAAAAATTCTGTTACTCATACAGAGTATTACGATACAACGTGTGGGACTTTTACACAGCCTAGCCACTCAGAGAGACACAACATTCAGGGAGCACCTTCATGTGTTCTAGGGGCATAAATTACACATCTAACTTGGTGACTACCTATTACTCTTTTGAAGGCCGTGGAGCACCAGGACAATGACACATGGCACTGACGTGGCTCCGATGACAGATGGCACTGATACGTGTGACTGATAACAAATGACACTAATACGTGGCACTGATGACAGGTGACACTGATGGCAGATGCCTCTAAAACGTGGCACTGAAGACATGTGACACTGATGACAGCTGGCACTAATATGTGGCACCAATGACAGATGGCACTTATACATGGCAATAAAACATGGAAAT
Source organism: Lithobates pipiens (assembly GCF_037356315.1). NCBI lineage: Eukaryota > Metazoa > Chordata > Amphibia > Anura > Ranidae > Lithobates > Lithobates pipiens. Next base: position 153,214,001 of record NW_027507758.1, on the reverse strand, counting down.
GAAGACAGAATGCCACTAAGACGTGGCACTGATGACATGTGGCACTGATACCTGTCTTTGATGACACATGACACTAACAGATGGCAGGTGACACTAACAGGTGGCACTGATGACAGATGGCACTAATATGTGGCATTGATGACACGTGACACTTATGACAAATGGCACTGATTACATGTGGCACTGACGACAAATGGCACTGGGGGCAGATGGCAATGATGACAGATGGCAGTGGGGAAAGATGGCCACTTTATTTTCTTTTTTGTTTTCTTTTTATAATTTTTTTTTAAAATAACCGCTGCATCTCTCAGCGGTTCATCTCTCCCTCTTCACACGCTGTCTCTGTGTGAGGAGGGAGACCCGGCGAGGGAAGATGATCTCATATGTTTACATATATGAGCACATCTCTCATTGGACACACCGATCGTGCTGTAAACATCCACTGTGATTGGCTATTTACAGCGATCTTTGACTGGCTGTGTCCAAGGGACACGGCCAGCACAGTACTTCACGATGCGCGCCTGTGACATGGCGCAGAGGGGAATTAAACAGGAGGATGTCCAGGGATGCCCTCCCGGCGCTAATCGTCCGCGCTGTAGCCATCTTTTGGCTATAGAGCGGGCGCGAAGTGCTAAAAAAAAACAAAAAACATTTTAAAAATAAATAATCTGACTGTGTGTGTCACAAATGTAAATAAGAGCTAGATTTTATATATTTATATATATATACACAGAGAGAGATATTATCACTATATATATTATCACTATATAGAAATCGATCTCTCTCAACATATATATATATATATACACACACACATATCTCTCTCTCTCTATATATATATATATATATATATATATATATATATATATATATAATGTTGACCTTTTCTTGTCAACACAATGCTTATCTATGTTGCCTTAGCAAAGTGGCAGCCAACCATTTATCTTGCAAGCCGTGGTTGACTATATTTTTAAATGTTTTTTTAATAGGTAAAAACATCTGATTGAGATCTATATATTTTGTATAAGATATCGCAAATATATAGCGAGAGAGAGTTATGTATTGTGCATATATATTGCGAGTGATCGATTTCTATATATAGTGATATAGTATATATATTTATAGATATATATGTATGTATATATATATATATATCTATAAATATATATACTATATCACTATATATAGAAATCGATCTCTCGCAATATATATGCACAATACATAACTCTCTCTCGCTATATATTTGCGATATCTTATACAAAATATATAGATCTCAATCAGATGTTTTTACCTATTAAAAAAACATTTAAAAATATAGTCAACCACGGCTTGCAAGATAAATGGTTGGCTGCCACTTTGCTAAGGCAACATAGATAAGCATTGTGTTGACAAGAAAAGGTCAAGATTATATATATATATATATATATATATATATATATATATATATATATATATATATATATATGAGAGAGAGAGAGAGGCAGGCAATATCTCCCACAAAATACACACACACTACCTAGATGTCTCTCTATATATATAATTAAATGTGCACAATTTAAATTTAAAAGAGCAATATTTTTTAGATGAAAACTGCAAGGTAAAAGACATTTTTGTACTAACCTTTCCTTTTAATCCCGCGCCGCTCTCTCGTCTATGATCGTCCCATCTGTCCTCTTTGTTTCAGTGTTTATCTTCATTGCCATCACAACGGGGCGGGACTTCCGTCGACAACAACCGTTGTCATGGCAACCGGAGCAGAAGACGGCGCTCGATATAGCGCTAACTGCGCATGCGCGAGATTTAATCGAACGGGCGGTGCATGCTGGTCTTTTATCAGCGCACTCTCCCGGAAGAGGATGCCTGTGGGCTTCACATGCCCACAGGCAAAATGACAACCGTCAGGAGACGGTTTTATAAAATCGTTTTGAATAAGAAAACAACATGCTGCTGGATGTAAAAAAGTAAAAAGTAAGTGTTAGATTTGATTTTAATAAGGATTGCCGGTATGCCAAAAAAAAAAAAAAGGATCAAGCCAGTGGAATCCCACTTTAAGCCTTGTTGCTTCAGATTTGGGGACTTTTGAGCCGGTTTTGACATATTTTCTGTCTCCCTGAGCAGTTGGTCAAACGCGTAAAAATGTATAGGCATAGCCCACTTTTAAGTACACAATGGGGTTTATTTACTAAAGCTGGAAAGTGCAAAATCAGGCTCACTTCTGTATAGAAACCAATGAGCTTCTAGGTTTTATTACCTAAGCTTAATTGAACAAGCTGGGGTTAGAAGCTCATTGGTTTCTATGCAGAAGTGAGCCTGATTTTGCACTTTCCAGCTTTAGTAAATAAAACCCATTGTGTACTTAAAAGTGGGTTATGCCTGTAATGAGGAACCTCTCCATAAATGAAAAAATGTATTTTACCCTTTTAACCATTGTGGCTTCCTTATATGAAGGAATGACTAGAGGGATGCAATATGAGTTGATTTCAAAACATATATGCTGAATGACATCCAACATTAGCAGTGCTCAAGTTTAAATTTTATAAAGTTCATGTAATTGGATGTAAGAATCTATCCATATAATCGTCCATATGAGCCCTTATAATCATTAATTTAGGGAGCAGCAAACAGGTCCTTCCATAAGCACAATAAATTGTAAAAGCATTTGTAGACAGTCATGTCACGATCAGTCACAACTCTCACCGCCAGATGGATGTCTCACGCGGTGGCGTACCCGGGTCGAGCTGACAGCTGATCGACAGACTGTCATCCAGTAGCGCAAAAAATAAAAACCACAGAGGTGATCAAATACCACCAAAAGAAAGCTCTATTTGTGGGGAAAATTGTTTTGTTTGGGTACAACGTCGCATGACTACACAATTGTTAGCTAAAGCGATGCAATGCAGAATTGCAAAAAATGCTCTGGTCAGGAAGGGGGTAAATCCTTCTGGGGCTGAAATGGTTAAAAAATATTTTTTTCCTAATTTATTTTACAATTTATTTTTTTATTTTTACACTGTTCTTTTTTTTCAAAAAAATTTGTGGCACTTTTACTCCCATTGCAAGGAACGTAAGCATCCCTTGCAATAGAAAAACAAGCATGACAGGACCTCTTAAATATGAGATCTGGGGTCAAAAAGACCTCAGATCTCCTCATTTATACGTAAATGCATAAAAAGAAAATGTAATTTAAAAAAATCAAAAAAAGTCTCTTCAAGAGCTATGGGCGGAAGTGATGTTTTGACGTCGCTTCCGACCTGCAATGCTATGGAGCTGGGTGGGGGCCATCTTCCCCTCACTCAGCTCAATACCATGCACGGGAGCTGCCGACGACTCCAGTAAGCGCTGGAGGGCACCAGAGCGCAACAGGAGGGGGGCCCCTCTTCTGCTGCAGATAAAATTGATCTCCTGGTGAATCTGCCACAGAGACCACTTTTATCTGAAAGCGGACCACACGCTGAAGATGAGGATACCAGGGTTATGGTAGCTATCTGCTGCAATAACAACAATATCCCTCTTCAAACAGCCAAAGTATAACAACGGCGGGCGGTCCATAAGTGATTAATACCTTTTATGCCTCTTTGAGCAGTTGTCAAATGTGTAAAAAATTTAAAGGGGCTCAGCCCCAAAACTGGCAAAAACATTTCTTGTGTCTTTTTACCAGTTGCGCCCTGCTTTTACCAAGAAATTACCAAAGGGATAAAATATGAGCTGATTTCTGCCTTAAATCACCAAGCAATTTGTTGGGAAATGCCTCACAAACTAGCACATTATGTGAAACTTACCTACAAACGAAGCCCGTCTTCCTTCCGGGTCCACGGACTCCGGGAGTGCAACTGGGACCCTGTCCCCAGACCAATTCTCTCCCTGGTTTTGTCCCCGGATTTGACTTCAACAGGAGCTGGGGCAATTCAGTGCAGAATAAAAAAAATCTCAATTACACCCCCCCGCTCCTACTAGCTTAGGTGGGTGTATTTTTTCCATAATCTATGTCCCTTTCTGATGATATTTTTTACGTTTCCGGCACATGCCCATTCAGCTCCGCTCACATGTTCTTCTGCCTTGGCTCAAACTCCGGCCAGCCGCCTGCCTGCTTATCTCCTTGCCTTACATGGCAGAGTCATTTTCCTCCGCTCCCCACCCAGTACGCTCCCCACCCAGCTGCGGACCTGCTGACCGCCCTGTCTAAAAAAGACAAAAACATTGCCTTCCACATGCCTGTAGAGAGCTGGAATGGCCTTCCATGAAAAGAAATGGTGTTTTGAAACCTGCCACTGAGGTACAGCACATTTCACCAATTCACGAAAGGGGGAGTCTACCAGCTGAAAAGGCAGCAGTTGCAGTGCTAGCAATTTGGCCAAGCTAGCATTCAGACGCTGAGCATGTGGATGGCGAGGACAGAATTTATTTTTAAGGTTTAGCAACTGGGGTAGGAAAATTTGCCTGCTAAAATCAGATTGTGGTGTACTCCTAGATTGGCTGCAAGGACTTGGGACAGCTATTGCTATAATTTCCTCTCAGTGCAGGTTTTTGAGAGGACTGGAGGTATAGTAGGATTGGAGATCCCAGATGAGGAGCAAGGATAAGTCCGCCTTTTTCCTTGATGTGGGTCTTTAAAGTGCTTTTGTCAACTGACTTGTTGCCTTATATGTTTATGTGAAATCTCCATTAATGGCTGTAAAATATTATAATTATAAATATATTTCATTTAGCTTGTAGGACGGAACATATTATCTTCACAGAAATCTCTGGTAGACCAGACAAGTCGGTGCCTAGGTTTGTGAATACAAACAATGGGATCCAAACATTATTGTTTTACACATACTCACTTCAAAGGATCCCATGCTGGGATATGCAATGAAGGGAGGCCAAACCATAATCAATACTTAACTTCCCAGGAAAATTAATCTCCTGCTCAGAATACTCAGAAGGATTTGCATTAAAGGGGGCTGACTTATGCAAAGTATAGGGATTGCAGCAGCATGTACCTGACACGGTGGTCGAATACTTCAGGGGACTCCTACGTGCATGATGGTGGGGCTATGGAAGGAGTGACTGTGGACAAGGAGCTGGTGGAATAGGCCGCTTTGGCAGCTGCATAGGAAGGCAAATGTCAGGGCTGTCTTACCCCTTCCTCCTCTGGGCTGGCCGCTCAGCTGTCGGCTAATTGCCAGCTCTCTTCTCTTTCTACAGTTACCAGCTGTTTCCGATGATGCTCATCTGACCTGCCTATTTAAAGCCTTCCAGCTCACTTTTTCCTTTGCCTTCGCGCTGGTCACATCACTAAGAACCATCTCCTGCTGTTTGTTTCAAGACTGGCTTGCTGACATCCCTCCTGGCTTCTATCCTGCTTGCAGTTGCTCTCCTTGGATCCCTGACGTCTGGACTGGTTGATTACCCGATCTGGTTTATGAACTTTGGACTGGATGACTACCCGATCTGGCTACTGGACTCTGGCTATGCTTGACTACGCTTTTTCTATTTACATTTTTATTTTTATTAATAAACAATTGTGATTTGATTGTACTTCTGTCTCAGTCTGTTTCATGGTTTCTGACACTTGAGAGGCAAGGAAGTCCTCCTCTTCCTGTCTCTGTTCTGCCTCAAGTGCCCTGTCCATTATTCCATGCAGCGTATGCTCCAACAGTTGGACAAGAGGTACAGTGTCACTGATGCATGCACTGTAACTGCTCACCATCATCATGGCCTCCTCAAATGGTGACAGGACAGTGCATGCATCCCTGATCATGCCCCACTGGCGTGGTGAAAAAAAACTGAGCTCCCCTGACCCTGTCCTGGTGCCGTAGTCGCACAGGTACTCATTGATGGCCCTCTGCTGCGTGTGCAACGGCTGCAGCATGGCCAACGCTGAGTTCCACCTGGTGGGCATGTCACATATAAGGCGGTTCTTGGGCAGGTTCAACTCCTTTTGGAGCTCAGCCAGCCAAGCACTGTCATTAAATGATCGGCGGAAATGCACACAGACCTTCCTGGCCTGCCTCAGGACATCCTTTAAGCCCGGGTACCTGCCCAAGAACCGCTGCACCACCAGGTTAAGGACGTGAACCACACAGGGCACATGGGTCAGTTGTCCCTGTCGGAGGACTGAGAGGAGGTTGGTGCTATTGCCGCAAACTACCATTCCTGGCTTAAGCTAGCGTGGTCGTCAACCACCTCTCGGCCTGCCCCTGCAGAGCTGACAAAATATCTGCCCCAGTGTAGCTCCTGTCCCCCAAACAAACTAGCACAAGCGCGGCATGGCATCTTTTTGCCTGCGTACTTGCGTAGCCCCTTGAACGCCTACGAAGCACCACTGGTTCCGAGGACAGAGCACTGGAAGAAGCCATGGAGGAAGAAGAGGAGGGGGTGGAGGAGAGAGGTGTGTCACAACCAGTAGTAGCATTTTGGAGGCATGGTGGCGGAACAACCTCCAACACTACTGCACCTTGTCCTGCATCCTTCCCAGCTGCCAGAAGAGTGACCCAATGGGCCATGAAAGATAGGTAACGTCCCTGTCCATGCCTGCTGGACCATGAGTCAGCGGAAATATGCACCTTACCGCTGACCGCCCTGTCCAGCGATGCATGGACATTGCCTTCCACATGCCGGTAGAGAGCCGGAATCGCCTTCCGTGAGAAAAAGTGACCTTTGGGGACCTGCCACTGAGGAACCGCACATTGCACAAACTCACGGAAGGGGGCCGAGTCTACCAACTGAAAAGGCAGCAGTTGAAGTGCTAACAATTTAGCCAAGCTAGCATTCAACCGCTGGGCATGTGGATGGCTGGGAGTACTTCTTTCGACGGTCCAGCAGCTGGGGCAGGGAAATTTGCCTGCTACAATCGGACGTGGGTGTACTGCTAGCAGAGTGCCCGCAGGTACTTGGCTGTGACACACCTAATTCTACACCTTCATTCCTCTCAGTGCAGGTTTCAGAGAGGACTGAAGGTCTAGTGGGGTTGGAGATCCCAGCTGATGAGGAGCAGGGAGAGGTCCGCTTTGTTCTTCCGTGTGGGTCTTTAAGGTACGCTTGCCAACGAGCTGCATGGCAGGTCAACATATGTGTGGTCAAGCATGTGGTGCCCAAGCGGCTGATGTTTTGGCCACGTGAGATACGCTTGAGACATATGTTGCAAATAGCAGCGGTGCGATCTGATGCACTGGTCTCAAAAAAGGCCCACACCAAGAACCTTTGGAATAACGTGCAGAGGCAGCGTCCTGCACAGGCGGAGCTCTGCAGTATGATTCAGTCGGTGTGCTGCCCCTAAGCTGGCCCCCGGAGGGCATCCTGCCTCGTTGGAGATGTGCCTCCTCCTCTCTCCTATCGGGCACCCACATGGAGTGCTAATACCCTGAGCCTGGGTGAGAGAGGATGAGGAGGGCTTGGTCATCCACTCTAGCAAATCTTCAGGCATGATGCGGCTCAACATGTCCAGCTGCCTAAAATAAGGACAAACGTGTCCCATGGCCACGTGCTGATGACGATGCACTGCATCCACGACCAGCACTGTTGTCTTTAGACACAGAGCCTGCTTGCCCTCTTTTATTGTCTCGTGACTGTCTGCCTCTCCTTGTTGGGCTTCCAGACATAGTAATGGCCTGCAGGGAGATGGGAAAACCAGCAATTGGTAGTGTATATTGTGCTGGAGGCACACAACACCCACTGTAAAGGCTGCAGATGCCTGTATTAGAGAACACCAGCAAAAAAGGGTAGATACAGGTGTATACTGTGCTGAAGGCACACAACACCCACTAACTCCTGCAGATGCCTGTATTAGAGAATACCAGCAATAAAGGGTAGATACAGGTGTATACTGTGCTGGAGGCACACAACACCCACTTTAACTCCTGCAGATGCCTGTATTAGAGAACACCAGCAATAAAGGGTAGATACAGATGTATACTGTGCTGTGCTGGAGGCACACAACACCCACTAGCTCCTGCAGATGCCTGTATTAGAGAACACCAGCAATAAAAGGTAGATACAGGTGTATACTGTGCTGGAGGAACACAACACACACTAACTCCTGCAGATGCCTTTATTAGAGAACACCAGCAAAAAAGGGTAGATACAGGTGTATACTGTGCTGTGCTGGAGGCACACAACACCCACTAACTCCTGCAGATGACTGTATTAGAGAACACCAGCAAAAAAGGGTAGCTACAGGTGTACAGTATACTGTGCTGGAGGCACAAAACACCCACTTTAACTCCTGCAGATGCCTGTATTAGAAAACACCAGCAATAAAGGATAGATACAGGTGTATACTGTGCTGGAGGCACACTACACCCACTTACTCCTGCAGATGCCTGTATTAGAGAGCACCAGCAAAAAAGGGTAGATACAGGTGTATTCTGTGCTGTGCTGGAGGCACACAACACCCACTAACTCCTGCAGATGCTGTATTAGACAACACCAGCAATAAAGGGTAGATACAGGTGTATACTGTGCTGGAGGCACACAACACCCACTAACTCCTGCAGATGCCTGAGAAAAGAACACACTGTCTCTGCCTATCTTGCTCTTTTCCTGCACGCCGGAACACACTACACAAGGCCGCCACGCTGGCGGCCTTATATAGTGTGGGGCATGTACAAAACCCCCTGAGATATAATTGGCCACAGGCATCCTTCCTGTGGCCAATTATGGCTCTCTTCGCTGCCGGCACTGTGATTGGCCAACCATGCAGGGTCACAGTGCATGCTTGGCCAATCATGAGCCAGCAATGCACTGCGATGGTGCAATGCATTGTGGGCCATGAGGGTCACACGAATTTGGCACAAACGGCCGGTGTTTGCATGTTCGACTCGAACACCAAGCTCGTCCCTATATGAGACTAACCAGAAAATTTTTTTACGTTCGTATTGGTATACCCTCCCCATCCACCACATGCCCATCTTTTCCTCAGTAATGCCCAGGACCAGATATCTCATGATTATGAGATTCCTGCACTACAATGCCAGTGCCCTCCCCTAAATTACCCAAATTTTGACAAGCTTTATAAAATTTGGCCGCTAATTAATTATTTTTCTGATATCTTTCCCCAGTTGTTTACCCAAAACCAACACATATGAATAAGTCCCTTGTCAAATTTACGGGCAGGCTGGGCATAAAACAATTTATTCCCACCAAAAGGGCCCACTATGGGTTGAAGATGTATAAATTGTGCGACTGAGCTACAGGGTATACCTATGTCTTCATGGTATACGAAGGGAAGGACCACCCAGATACATCCTCCTAATTGGTCAGAATACATTGGATCGAGTGGGAAAGTTGTTTGGGAACTCATAAACCCACTCCTGGAGAAAGGCTACCATTTGTATGTGGACAATTTTTATACTAGTCTGCCCCTGTTCCGCAACCTTCACAGAAAGAACACTACAGTATGTGGCACTGTAAGGAAGAACCGGAAGGGCTTTCCTCAAAGCCTCGTCAACAAGAAGTTAAGAAGAGGTGAGACGGCAAGCTTACGGAATGAGGAAATTCTGGCTGTGAAGTGGAGGGACAGAAGGGATGTATACATTCTTTCATCGATCCACAATACTACCTTCGTGGAGATCACCAGGAGGAATGGCTGAATCCAAAATCCAACATGTATCCACGAATACAACATGTTCATGGGGGGGGGGTGTCGACTTCAATGACCAAATGCTTGAACCCTACCTTGCCACAAGACGAACATACCAGTGGTATAAAAAAAGTTTCCATTTATTTGTTTAATTTGGCCATATACAACAGCTACGTTATTATCACAAATCCACTGAAAGCCCTAAATCCTTCCTTGGCTACCAGAAGGAAATCACCACTGCCCTTGTATTCCCAAACGGCCCACCAGAAACCATTTGATCCGATGTGATTAGCAGACTCTCCGAACACCACTTTCCCGAAAAAATAATCCCTCCCAGACCAACAGGCCAAAAACGGCAGAAAAAATGCCGGGTGTGCACCAAAGGAGGAGTGAGAAGAGACACCACTTTTTATTGTCCCCAATGTTCTTCCCAACCAGGCCTCTGCATAGTTGACTGTTTCCGCCGTTGCCATACTTCACTAAATTATTAGTGAAGTATGGTAAATGTAACCCTCACTTCCTGCCATTTATCTTCACACCCCTAATACCTCTACTTGCTGTGTAACTGACCCTGACTTGTTATTCGACCACGCTTCTGCCTACCAATTCTGTACATACCTCTGCCTGATCTGGAACTGACCCTGGACTGTTTGACCATCCTTTTTGCCTGCCCCTTGGACTGATCTTGTACCCTGCCACTGGACTAGTGGTATTCATAACACAGGGGTCTCACATATGTGAGAGGCTCCAGAATTGTTTTTCTGGATGAAGAAAACTTTTTTTTGTTTTCTCATTCCTAGATTAGGGTCTGGAGACTCTGAGACTTCAAAGAGATTTGGGTGGGAGAAGCCTCTACCCCTGTTCCCATTCTATTCTGAACGAGGCCTTACTTCTGCCTGCTGCCTGTAGGACCTATACCATCATGCCTCTGCCTGTCGCATGAACTGACCACACCACATGGATGGACCATGTTCCTGCCTACTACCAGGAACAATATTTTGGCACTGCTGACAATCTCTGCCTGCGCTGACCCTGGAATGTATATGGACAGTATACCTGTGTGCTGCCTGTACTGACTATGGACTGTGTTCCTGCCTGTTGCCTGGACAACTGTGTTCGCTTTTGCTGACCAAGTCCCTGCCTGCTGCCTGGACCAGTGCTATCCTGCTGTGGACAACTGTGCTACTAAAACCACAGGTAATCTTTTTTTTACCCTTTGCTCAGCAGAATGTATTTTGGGGTGTAATTCTTGGTATGTGCATGCTATGTGTCCCTAGAACACCTGACGGTGTTCCTTGTATGTGGCCAGTCTGTGTAAAATTCTCACACATGTGGTATCGCCATACTCAGGAGGAGTAGCAGAATGTATTTTGGGGTGAAATGTTTGCTATGTACATGATGCCATGTGTTGGTAATATCTTATAAATGGACAACTTTGTGTAAAAAAAAAAAAAAAAATGTGTTTTCATTTTTTTGCATGTTTTCCAAAAACTTCTGGAAAAAAATGAACCGTTCAAAAGACTCATTATGCCTCATAGATTATACGTTGGGGTGTTAGCTTTCCAAAATGGGGTCATTTTGTGGGTGTTTCCATTGTCCTGGTGCTCCAGGGCCTTAAAAAGTGTAATAGGTAATCAACAAGTTAGATGTGTCATTTATGCTCCTAGAACACCTGATGGTGCTCCCTGCATGTTGGGCCTCTCTATGAGGCCAGGCTGTGAAAAAGTCCCACACATGTGGTATCCCCATACTTAAGAGGAGTAGCAGAATGTATTTTGGGGAGTCATTTGTGGTATAAATATGCCATGTGGGAGAAATAACCTATTACAATGACAATTTTGTGGGGGGAAAGAAAAATCTTAATTTTGAAAAGAATTGTGGGAAAAGGTGACAACATCAAACGTCTCACCATGCATCTTACTAAATACCTTGGAATGTCTAATTTCAAAAAAGGGGTCATTTGTGGGGTATTTGTACTTCCCTGGCTTGTTCAGGTCGCAAGAAATGAGAAAGGCCACCAGTACATCAGGTTTGATCAATTTTTTATGATTTGTAACCACAACTTGTAGACTCTATAACTTTCACACAGACCAAATAATATCCACTAATTTGGGTTATTTTTACCAAAGATATAAATTGTGGCCAAAAATTATGAAGAAAAATGAATAATTTGCAAAATTTTATCACAGAAACTAAGAAAAATTCATTTTTTCTAAATTTTCTGTCTTTTTTTCATTTATAGCGCAAAAAATAAAAAATCCAGAGGTGATCAAATACCACCAAAAGAAATCTCTATTTGTATGAAAAAAAAGGACAAAAAAATCATTTGGGTACAGTATGGCAGGACTGAGTAATTGTCATTCAAAATGTGAGAGCACTGAAAGCTGAAAATTGGTCTGGTCACGAGGGGGGTTTAAGTGCCCAGTTGTCAAGTGGTTAACCACTTCCCACCCGGTCAATAGCAGATTGACGTCCGGGAAGTGGTTGTGTTATCCTGACAGGGTGTCATATGATGTCCAGCAGGATAACATCATGGCGCATGCCTGCAGGGGTGCTCACCGCGGCGATTGCAAGTGCGGCGTGTGTGACTTGCCACATCTCCGATCATGATAAGAAGCCTCTGTCAGAGGCTTTTTACCTCGTGATCAGCTGTGGCCAATTACAGCTGATCACAGCGTGAACCAGAAGTGCCAGTAAACGGCATTCCTCGGTTCGCACTGACAGGGAGAGCCGATCAGTGGCTCTCCCTGTCAGAGGGTGGGTCTGTGCTGATAATCAGCACATTTATTATCAGCACAGCCCCATCAGATGTAATTAAAAGCTGTCAATCGGTGCCCAGTCAGTGCCTCATCATAACCCCCTGCCAGTGCCCAATAAAGTGCCAATCAGTACCCACCACAGTGCCAATCAGAGCCCACAACATTGCCAATCAGTGCCCATCAGTAACACCTGTCAGTAATTAATCAGTACCTGCCTATCAGTGCCCATCACAGCCGCCTGTCAGTGCCCATCAGTGCCGTCTATCAGTGCTGCATATCAGTGCTGCCTATTAGTGCCCATCAATTCTGCATATCAGTGCATTCTCATCAGTGCCAACTTATCAGTGCCCATCAGTGCTGCCTCATCAGTGCCCGTCAGTGAAGGAGAAAACAAAATGTAATAACCGAAACAAAACAAAAATTTTTTTTTCAAAAATTTGGGGCTTTTTTAGTTTGTTTAGCAAAAAATAAAAAACCCAGTGGGGATCAAATACAACCAAAAGAAAGCTCTATTTGTGAAAAGAAAAGGATAAAAATTTAGTTTGGGTACAGTGTTGTATGACCTCGTAATTGTCAAATTGCAACAGCAATGAAAGCTGAAAATTTTCCTGGGCAGGAAGGGACAAAAGTGCCTGGTATTGAAGTGGTTAAATATGTGTGTGTTTATATTTATTTTGGATATGGTAATAATTGCCATGGGGCAGCAAAGTCTGTTTACGCCTGGCTGCCCATAGAGCTGAGCGGGCTCTATCCGTATTGGCTCTTCAGAAACTGAGTGGACATGGACCTGTTATCTGCCTGCTCTGCTCAGCAGGGGATGTGTGAGCTGATCCCCTGATGATCGGAATGGAATCTGCCCATTTCACACGGGGCAGACTCCGGTTTGATCAGCAAGGTTTCTGTCCTCCATAGAGCAAAGTGGGCTCTGCAGAAACTGAGTGGACACAGAAGTGTCATCTGCCTGCTTTGAACAGCAGACAGATCCACTGCTGATCAAAATGGAGTCTGCCCCACATAAAAAAGGGGCAGATTAACTGCTTACTGACCGCCGGCTGTCAATTGACGGCCAGGCGGCGCAGCTCTAGTTGCCGGAGGGCGTCATATGACGCCCTCGCCTTTTCGGCCCACCAGGGGGCGCGCGCCCGCCGTGTTACTGGGGACTCGATGCGCATGCCCGGCGGCTGCGATGTCCGCCGGACACCCGCGATTACCCAATCACACATCAGGACCGTGGATCTGTGTGTCCTGTCAAAGGAGATGAGACCGATGGTGTGTTCTCAGTACAGAGAAACACCAATCGGTCTCCTCCCCTTGTGAATCCCCTCCCCCTACAGTTAGAATCACTCCCAGGGAACATATTAACCCCTTGATCACCATCTAGTGTTAACCCCTTCCCTGCCAGTCACATTTATATAGTAATCAATGCATTTTTATAGCACGGATCGCTGTATAAATGTGAATGGTCCCAAAAATGTGTCAAAAGTGTCCAATATATCCGCCGCAATGTTGCAGTCACAATATAACTCACAGATCACCGCCATTACTAGTAAAAAAATAAAAATAATAATAATAAAAATACTATAAATCTATCCTCTATTTTGTAGATGCTATAACTTTTGCACAAACCAAACAATAAACACTTATTGTGATATTTTTTTTTTTTTCCAAAAATATGTAGAAGAATACTTTTTTTTTTATCGTTTTTTTTTTATATATTCTTTATTCCATTTTTCACCTCAAATACAGAATCAATAAATATAAACACAATATCATTATTCTGCCAATCTATATATACATACATTTTCTTTTACTTTTTCTCTATTTCCCCTTTCTCTAAATCCAGTACTCTCACTTCTCCTCTCTTTAGATGTCCAATCACACTATTATTTAAATTAACTATTATTATTTAAATAACTATTATAAAAAAAAATGGATATGTATTACAGCAAAAAATAAAAACCGCAGAGGTGATCAAATACCACCAAAAGAAAGCTCTATTTGTGTGCACAAAATGACAACAATTTAATCTGGGTATAGTCTTGTATGACCACGCAAGTGTGACAACACTGAAAGCTGAAAAATGGCATGGGCAGGAAGGGGGTGTATAATGCCCTTTATTGAGGTGGTTAAATTCCAAGCACCAGGGGATCAGCTCATAAATCCCCTGCTGATTGTAGCAGAGTGGGCAGATGACACATTGACGTGTGCTCAGTTTCTGCAGAGAGGACACAGATAGAGCCTGCTTTGCTCTATGGGCTGCTGAGTGTAAACAGATTCTGCTGACAGTATACACCTGACTACCCTCTGATCTGCCTAAACAGAAGAGGACAGAACCCCTTCTGCTTTTTAGTTTTTGCGAACCTGATCATCGGTAGGCATGTGTAAATGAATACCAGTCCATAGGGGTGAATAGACCATCCGACCAGGTCTACCTGAAAATCTGACAGCTGGACCCGATCAGAACGGTTGTGTGAAAGGGGCCTTCCACCTGACTGCCCTCTGATCTGATCCACCTAAACAGAAGAGGATGGATCCCCTTCCATTTTTTTTTTAAGAAAACCAGATCGGACCTGGAGGTACGGTAGGTTGTAAGGATGAGCTCTGGCGTGTTCGCCTACTCCACGTGCAGAGCCCGCCAGGAAGTCAGCGCAGCGCTAATCACAGGTAGTAAGACATTGCCCGATCTTTGCAGCCGCACATCGGGCAATGTCTCACTGCCTGTGATTAGTGCAGCGCTGCGCCGACTTCCTGGCGGGCTCTGCACGTGGAGTATGCGAGCACGCCTGAGCTCATCCTTGATAGGTTGGTATAAACAAGGGATATGCAATTAGCGGACCTCCATCTGTTGCAAAACTACAAGTCCCATGAGGCATACCAAGACTCTGACAGCCACAAGCATGACACCCAGAGGCTGAGGCATGATGGGACTTGTAGTTTTGCAACAGCTTGAGGTCCGCTAATTGCAGATTCCTGAGTCTGCTTACACCGGCCTGTCAATGGAACTTTCCGATCACCTGAAAAGCTGACAGGTGGACTCGATCAGATCCCTCGTAGGAAGGGGGCCTTTGTTAGACACAGAACAACACATTTTGTTACGATCAATCGCAACATTCACCAATCTTCCAGCCACTAACAAAGCCCCTTTACGGAGCATGCCGGAGCTTGTTCCCTCAAAGCCTATGGGCTGGTGTCAATGGCATGAGTTTGGGAAGCTTCTGACATCATTCAGATTTCATTGTCAGCTGCATGTGACTTGCTGCAGGCAGGTTTTCCCTTCCCATAGTCTCCATTGACTTGTATGGAGCAGCAGAACAAAAGCCGCTCCACACAGGCCCTAACTTAGCCAACAAAAACACCCAAATCTGCCCTCTTCCCCCTAGAGACTAGCCGCCCAATCAGGCCTCGCCTTGGGCGCTCCACCCCCCCTCCATTATTAGTCCTAACAATGCACCCTGGGTGTCGTGCCCAGACCCTTCTGACCAATCTCCGGGAGACCACCCGGCTCCTGTCGTCACCAGCATCCCGCCCCGTCACCGCCCGACGCAATCCAATCACGGATCGCCCCGCCCACATAACCTCTTCCTCCACCGCCGCTCAGAAGGGACAAACCACTAAAGCGTTTGCATGGTTGTGGCTGCCTCCCCGTCGGAGCACTTTTATCCGGTGTGAGGCCCTTAGTCCCGCACCACTCCCCAGCCCGGCGTTTCACTGAGACCCAGTCAGAGCGAGCCGCTCTGTCCGCCCTGTCAGCAAGCTGGGCGCAGTCAGTATAGAAGGCCAGGCCGGTGGTCTCCCGCGGGGACTGCTCCCCCTGTGTCGGGCCGGAAACACATGTGGCCCCAGCCTCCTAACCTAGATGTGACCGGGGGAGCCCAGCCTTCCTGTTATTAGTGTCAGCGCTCCTCCCTGTACTGTGTGCCCGGCCGCCCTCAGCCCTCCTCACATCGCACACACAGCCCGGGGACACATCATAGGCGGCTCCGGCACCAAGATGTCCAACCGAGCGCTGTGCAGGGATGCGAGCCACGCCGGGAGCTGGTACACCGCCTCAGGTACCGGAGGAGGGGAAGGCCGGGCTGGGGGTGGTGGTGGTGGGAGGACACTGTATGGAAGTGCGCCCCCTGCTGGCCTTTCTACTCGCTAAAGAGTCCCTGTCATTGCTTTCTTCTACGAGGGGCCTGGGGAGACATGGGGTGGGGTTATGTTGTATTGGGGCGATGGAGAGCTGAGTGACAAGGCTGAATGGAGGTGCGCCCCCCCCCCCCCACTGGGGTTTGTGCTGGTTAGAGACACATGTCATTACATCCTACTGAGAGAGCAGTAGACATGGAGTGTGCTTATATTGGGGTGATGTGGCAGGATGGAGATGCACCCACTGTACAATGGTCTTTGTAATGATCAAAGTCCCTGTCACTACATCCTAGGGCAGTGATGGCAAATCTTGGCACCCCAGATGTTTTGGAACTACATTTCCCATGATACCACACAGTGCATGAGCATCATGTACCAAAATATCTGGGGTGCCAAGGTTCCCCATCACTGCCTTAGACCTAGGGCCTAGTGACATGGCAGGATGGAAGTCCCCTCCCCACCAGCCATTGCATCGTACAGAGAGAGCAAGAGACAGGGCAGGGCCTGGGGAGATGCATGGAGTGTGATTATGTTGTATTAGGGTGATTGGGGGACTGAGTGACTTGACAGGATGGAGTTGTGCCCCCCCCCCATTGGGCTTTGTACTGGCCAAAGAGGCACCTGGCATTGCATCCTACTATGAGAGCTAGATGCACGGAGGGGCCTGGGGATACACGGAGTGTGATTATGTTGTATGAGGGTGATATGGGGGGTGGGCTGATGATATGGCAGGCTGGCTGTGTGCCCTTCGCCCTCCCTCGGCTTGGTACTGACCAAAGAGACCCTGTCGTTGCATCCTACAGAGAGAACAGGAGACCTTGAGTGTGGTTATATTGTATGGGGGGGGGGGGTGTTAAGGAGGGTGTGGGATACATACAGGGTGTGATTTATATTGTGGGGGGATAGAGGGTTGAGTGGCAGGATGGAAGAGCCCCCTCCATCATCTAGGCTTTGCACTGATTAGAGACGTTGGTCAGTATATCCTACCGAGAGATCAGGAGACATGAAAGGGCCTGGGGGGGACGGGACACATAATGTGATTTATATTGTGGGGGGGGGGGGGTGATAGAGGGCTGAGTTACATGACAGGATGGTTGAGCAGCCCTCATTGGGCTTTGTACTCAATAAAAAGACCTAGTCACTGCATCCCACTAAGGGCCAGAGAGTGCGGGAGAAACATTGGGTGTGATTATGTTGTACAAGAGTGATGGGGGGGGGGGGTGCTGCTGAGTGACATGGAAGTGCACTGGGCTTTGTACTGACCAAGGACCCTGTCATTACATTCTGACAGAGCTGGGGGCATGGCAGGGGGGGCACATGGAGTGTAACTATATTGTTTGGGAGTGATGGAAGGCAGAGTGACGAGGCAGGATGGAAGAGCACCCATCCCCTACTGGGCTTTGTATTTAGTAAGGGGACCCTGTCATGTCTTCCTACTGAGACAGAGGCATGGAGTATGTGGGACATGCACGGGGTGTGATTATATTGTATGGGGGCGATGGAGGGTTGAGTGACATGGCAGGATATAAGAGCATCAATTCCCCCCTAACCCCACGGCTTTATATTGACCAAAGAACCCTGTCATTACGTCCTACCGAGATCAGGAGACATGGAGTGTGCTTATGCTGGATGAGGGTGATGGTGGGCTGAGTGACATGGCAGGATGGAAATGCACCCACTGTATCTTTATACTGACCAAAGGGTCCCTTTCACAACATCCTACCACCAGGGCTGGACACATGGAGTGTGGTTTTGTATTTGGGTGATGGGAGGCAGAGTGGCTTGGATGAACTTTATACTCACTAGAGACCCTGTCACCACATCCTATTGTGAGAGCGAGGGATTGAGTGTGGTTATATTGGATGGGAGTGATTCAGGGGAGAGAATGTTAAGTGATGTGGCAGGATGGAAGTGCATTCCCCTGATGGCTGTTATACTCACCAAAGAGTTCCTGTTACCCCATTTTATCATGAGAACGGGAGATGTTGGGGGGGGTGGGAGGCTGCGATATAGATCTAGTGTGTGTGTGTGTGTGTGTGTGTGTGTGTATGTTGTATTAGGGTGATGGAGGGCTGAATGGTGTGGCAGGATAGGAATGCACCCACAACAGTGTATTCTATCCTGACTAAAGAGATGCTGTCACCACATCCTATCATGGAGTGTCTGGAGGGGGTGGGCTGTGAGGGGAATAGGAGACATGGCAGTATAGAAGTGCACCCCCACTGGTCTTTATACTAATCAGATCCTGCTACTGCATCCTATGAGACACGGAGTGAGTGTTTGGGGGGGGGGGGGGGGTGGGGTGCACAGTGGGAGACAGATTTGTAGTGGGATTATATTGTAAAGAAGTGATTTGGCAGATTAAAAGCCTGTTAATGTTGTCAGTGTTGCTAACACGTGTTGTGGTTCACATCTGTTCCCATCCCAGCACCGCAGTGCATTTTGGGGAAAAAAAAAAATACCTGGTAGTATTTTTGCATTTGAATGCATATAGAAGTGAATGGCAATGTATGGCTGGCTTTATATGCCTTCTCATACATGTGTAGCTCTTTCCATCCATGCTATAATCTCTACTGCTGCCTATATTTAGTTTTCCCACACACAGGCAGCATGACCCAGCAGTGTGAAATTGTCCTATTTCTGGGCACCCAGGAGGCATAGGTGTGGTATACAGCCCACTGGCAGTAGAAAAATCACTGTGCCAAGCGGTACTAATTTTTTACAACCATATGCCCCAAATGCAGGAATTCTTGGTGCCTGTGGCTCTAAACTTGATTACCGATCAGTAGAGCATAGAGCCACAGTACATTTCAGCCTATCAATTTATTGTAGCCTGCTGGCAGGGGGCTGTATGCTGCATCTGTGCCTTACAGGCACCCAAAACTCCAGGGCTTGAGGTCGACGGGGCAAACCTACCATGTGCACATGCATAGCCTGCACCCATGGCTGCATCAATAGCTGAACAGTGACTGCATCTGATTGGATGCAGTCATCCTTCTTCCAACAATTTTCCACTTGGCGCCTTCAATTTTTTTTAGTGGAAGTTTTATCATCCAGGTTGGGCAACCCACAACTTGGATTTCAGCAATTCCGCATTAAACGTGAGCTTGTGCTTTTGAAGCTTTGGAAACCGGTAATAACAAGGCTTGGTCAATGGCTGTTATCCCTGTCCTTGCAAAATTCCAAAGCACGTGTTAACACTCATTGACACATAAAACATGTACCTGATGCTAGAAAAAAAGCACCTCTACACCAGTACATAAGATCTTAATACACCCTAAAAGTGCTTCCGCAAAATAAATAAATCTCCCTGCAAATGTCATAATGTGCTAGTATGCATTGTATACTAGTGCATTATGAAAGACTTGCCTGAAAACAAAGCCCTCAAGCGGCACGCTGTCACCGCTGATGGGGCTTCCATCTTCCTTCTGGGTTACTGTGGCCTTCTTTGCTCTTTTAAACTCTCTAACCCACGTCTTCAATCACTCCCTTTCCACCAACAACTTTCCCTCCATGCTCAAACATGCACTGGTTAGCCCCATAACTTAAAAAATAACCTCACTGGGATCCACCCGTTTGAATAACCGAAGACCTATCTCTCTGCTCCCGTTTGCCTCAATGGTTCTTGTATGCCTTTTCCACAACCCTATGAGTTGCTTCCTCACTGGCAATCTTCTTGACCCCCTACAGTCTGCCTTCTGCCCACAACATTCCATTGAAACTGCTCTATTAATGACCTAACTGCTAAAACCAATAGCCATTACTCCTGCTTGTATCCCTGCTCTTAGACCTCGACACAGTTGATTACTTGCTCCTCAAAGTGGTTCCAAAGGCTTTTTTACCAAATGCATTTTATGAATGAAGATGAAAGTGTGCAGCTGAGCCCCGTTGTGATCCAGTGATGTGCATGAGTGTCTCGGCTGTCCTGGGATTCTCCCTCATTGGCTGAAAGAACAGCTGGAGCCATTGCCAATCACAACAAGTTACCCAATGAGAGGTTTGGGGCAGCGGCTCTGGAGTGTGCCTGCTTGGTTTCCCCCATTGCAAGCTGCTTGTGCTCGTTGCACTCAACAGGAGGGAGGGAACAAGTGTGCCTGTGGGGGACCCGAGAAGAGGGGGATCTGGGCTGCTCTGTGCATAACCAACTGCACAGGGCATGTAAGTAACTAACATGTATGTTTAACAAACAAAAAAAATCCTTTTAATAAACTCCACTCCCTTGGCCTCTGAGTCTGCTTCTAGTTCTTCTCTTGCCTATCCCAGTGCACAATCTCCTCCACTGTTTCTGTTGGGGTACCCCAAGACTCTGTCCTTGGGGCTCCTCCTATTCTCGCTACATCTCTTCTCTTGGCCAGTTGATAACCTCTCATGGCTTCCACTACCACCTCTATACTGTCTACACCCAGATCTATCTCTCTGCTACCCAGCTCATCCCTTCTGTCTCCTCACATATCACAAATTTACTGAGCAACAAATCGGTGTGGATGTCGCACTACTTCTCAAACTTGGTCTTTCTAAAGCTGACCTCCACAATGCTTCCAGAATTCACCCCTTCCTTATTCACTGCTTTGTTATATCCTGCGTTGACTACTGCAACTCCCTCCTCACTGGCCTACCTTTACACAGGCTATCCCCCATTCAGTCTATTAGGAGTCTATATGTCAGACTTGTACACCTTACCAACCGATTGATCCATGACTGCTGCACTGGCTTCCACTAGCCCAACATATGAAAAATTCTAAATATTAACCACAATGTACAAAGCCATCCACAGCTCTGCCCCCAGATATATCGCCAATCTCATCTGAGGATATCATCCTCTGATCTTCCCAAGACGTCTTGCTCTCCTATCCCATGCTTGTCTTCAGGACTTCTCCAGAACCTCTCCCATTCTCTGAAATGCTCTACCCCAGTATGTCTGGTTAGCTCCTACTCTGTCTACCCAAACCCCTCCCATCAAGATCGGCATTTTTTTTTGAATACGTTATATTTTTTAAAGCTAGCGCCTTTTAAGATACCAATAATCCGGGAAGTGATGTCATGACATTGCTTCTGGGTCTTGGATCTAGTAACCCAGAAGCTTCGGCTTTGTTTGGGTCTCTGGCCAGCTGGCGAATGGGAGAGCCTGGGCAAGTGGTGTATTGGGGGGGGGGGGGTGTCCCCTCCTGCAGCTTGTTATAGCCGAGCGGCTACTGAGCTACATTGGTTGTTATTACGATAAAGCCGACTGTCCTCTCTAAGGAACAGTACAGTCGGTGATGCCTGCAGCTGCATGCATTACCCTTGTAAAACCCCTTGAAGTAATATTGGGTAGGTTTGATACTGATAATTAAAAAAAAAAAGTGAATATCGTCTGCCGATAATCGGTCGATCCTACTTGTCACCCTTCAACAGGAAGCATCTGACTTTTCCTGTCTCCCAATTGTTTTCCTGCATTATCACCCTCAAGCCTAGGGGACACAGGCAGTTTTTTTTCTTTTAATACAAACTATTTTATTGAAATTCAGCCAGTACATAAAAGATACATTGGATATAGTATAATAAGAAATACAAATACCTGTAGGACCAGTACAAAGTACAATAAGTGGTGGCAACCAGGTGGGGGTCAAGTGAGGAGAAAATCTCCCCTAAGCTTGAGGAGCAAAGTATCCCGCCACTCGACGCCCACCCGTAAAAGTTCACAAATACAGGCAGTCCATAGGTTAGTATAACAAACAGAAAACTAAAACTCATAAACAAAGTCAAGATAGCTACAGGAGAATCAGTAGGGAGGTACAGGTAGTTGAGCATCATGATATGGAGGAACCCACATAGGGGAAGGGAAGAGGGGTGATCACGGACCAGGGGGCCAGGATTTCCTTTTCAACTCATACGTTGGGTATTGTGTCCATAACTGTGTGAAACACAGCTAGATGGCTGCCATGCGTTTAAGGATTTGGTCCCAAGGGACCCCTGCGGTGTGCCAAAACAGGGCAATAGCCCAATGTACCGCACTAAATAAAGTATGGGCAAGCTTTTGTTCGGGGGGAGTGGCTCCCGGGATCTCAGCAAAGAATAGACACATCTGGTAAGTGAGGGTGGTCGAGAAAATCAGAATAGAATTTAGTCAAAATTTTTAGAATTTCCGGGTGTTTCTGTTATGCTTCCTAAGTTTATGAGTGTGAGGGTTGGAGGGAATGGGTTGAGGTTCCTCGCGAACATCGCTGAGGCTGAATTGCTGTGGAGGAGGAACTTGGCCTTAGACCACCGCAATGTCTTCTCCGTCTGGTCCGATAGGATCTTATCTAGGTCGAGTCTAAGGGTATTGATTTGTTTGAGTATGTCTGGGGAGTAATTCTGAGAATGTAAGTGGTATAATTTGTCGAGGTCAGTAGTAAGTCATTGTTTCTTTCTTTTGGCAGCTAATTGAAAAAGGTGACCCCCGCACCACCAGCTTGTGGGCCGCCCAAAGCGTGGCTGGGGAGATGTCATTAGTTTTGTTGATGGTGAAATATTCTTCTATGTGTTTAGTGATTAGAGGGAGCACTCCTGGGTCTGATGAGGTCCTCGTTTAGTCTCCAGCTGGCCACGGAGGGCTTTAAACCAATATGGGAGACATCTAGGGTGACCATCTGGTGGTCTGACCAGGGACAGGAATGAATGGCAGCGGAGGTGCAATTGGCTAGGAGGATAGGGGAGCAAAATAAATAATCCAGTCTGGAGTAAATGCCGTGGGGGTGGGAATAGTATGTATATTCTCTGGCGCCTGTGTTATGGGCCTTCCATGCGTCGACCAGAGTGTGCAAATCTAGGCTAGATTTTAGAGATTTGGGGAAGGCATTAGTGGTCGTTTCTGGCTTGCTCCTATCGAGGGACGAGTGTGCCACGTTTTGTCTCCGGCAAAGGTTCGGGGGCATAGACATTAGCAAAAGTAATTTGTTTACCTTGTAGAGAACCTTGGAGAATGATAAACCTACTAGCTGGGTCTTTTTAGGTATTCTGGATATCGAGTGATAGACCGTTTTTCACAAAAATATCCATGTAATTGGGGGGGGTAGAGCTTAGGGCAAACCAGTTCGGGGGGGCGGTCTCGAGATGTGCGTCTCCTGAGTTCCCGATGGGGTGGGGAAGTCAGGGCAAACCAGAGGGGGAGCGGGCTCCCACATAACAATATAAATGTATACTGTGTACACAACGACAGCATAGGAAGCACCTCATAAGTGATCCGACAGTGGAAGATAAACCCATAGCATCGAAAAAGGAACATAATAACAAACATGTAACCATAATCAAACATTGGGGTCGGGAGGGTAAAGACATTCCCGACTAAGGGTAACCTGAGATTCAACAAGGGTAACAATGCCTGATTAGAAGGACACTAATGTCAGAAGCTCTTAACCGGTTCCCGACCAGCGCACGACGATGTACGTCGACAGAATGGCACAGGCAGGCATATTGGCGTACAGGTACGTCCAATATTCAATGCCTCCCTGCCATCGGGAGCGTGCCGCCGGTGGCGCGCTCCCGCGCTGGTCGGGACCCCCGTGATTCCGGTCGCGGGACCCGCGGACTCGATCGCCGTGGTCATCCCCGCGATCGTCTCACGGGACGGCTGAATGGAGGAAATGCTGTGTAAACAGCATTTCTCCATTCTGCCTAGCAACTAGTGACGCTGATCTCTGCTCCATGTGATTGGAGCAGAGATCAGTGTTCACTAAATGAAAGCCCAACCCCCCCACAGTTAGTAACACACCCCTAGGAACACTTAACCCCTACACTGCCACCCACTGGTTAACCCCTTCACTGCCAGTGTCATTTACACAGGAATCACTGCATTTATATAGCAGTGATTACTGTATAAATGACAATGGTGGGAGCCCTCTGGCTCATTGTTTCTGGGGGGAGTGACCGGATGCGAGAGGGAGGTGTGTCTGGTGAGGTGAGCGTGGAAAGGTTAGCGATGTGAGCGGCTCTCCGGCAGACTCCCACCCCGTGTGTTGATGCTGCACTTACTGACGTAGGCTTGCTGGGTGAAACTGGAGGACGTCGGGAAGGGCCGAGGAACGACGGAAACGGCCGATTACCGCCGAGCCCCACCGAGGTACCCGGAAGTAGTGAGAGGCGGACGGGTCCCGGCGTGGACGAACAGACAGCGCTACACGGCCCCGAACAGCGTTTGTGGGGAGGGAGGAGGAGAGAGGCTGGGAAGAGGTGATTCACTCACACGAGGAAAAGCGCCTGTATGAAACTTGGGACCTGAGATGTGTTAAGGATGGTACTGAGTCATGAAGCACGAGGTATGAGAAATATCTGCTGGGGGGTAGAAGCACAGTAAGATGGTGCTACAAAGGACTGAGAACGGTGACTTGCAAAGCTTCTCCCTTGTATAAGACCAGGACCCTTTTTTTTTTTTTCCTTTCCTCTTGAGAGAATCAACGTGGTGCTGTAACTACTTTTGAGCGTATTCTATATAAAGACTAGCACTCCCACCTTAGGCATGGCAGCATAATAATACAAGGTCTATGTGAGAAATGTTGGGATTTTTGATGTGCTAAGAGAGAAAGGAAAAGGAAGGAAAATGAAGTCCTTTGAATAGACTGTGAAAATAGGTCTACGTTATTAAACACGGACATAAGAGGCACTTGGACTGAGGACTGTGTATTCAAAAATCTTGGTTGCCCCTCCGCACAACAGAGGTCCCAGGAACATCAGTGTCTTTTTTTTCTCTTCCCCCCTCCTGCAAATAAGATATTGGCGCTGTGGGGTGTTTTTTATTGTTGGGGGGATGATGGAAAGCTGACTTGTCTATATACACTTGGTGTACCCAGTGTAAGAACCCTCCCACCCCCCTCTTTTTTCCCACCCCCACTTCTCGGTTTATAGCTATTAGCCCTGAGTATAAGTGCGACCTGCTGATACCGCCTGCTCATATATACAGTGACCTCCTAGAAAGATGTCAAGACGGCGAGGAGAGGAGCAGGTAGCACAGGAAAACGGGGGGGGGGGGGGGGGCACAACAGCTCCGCTCCTCTAAGGAAAAGAACATCCAGGCAGCACAGGCCGCTGCAACTAAGTTAGAACGGTACACCCGCACCCCAGGCCAGTCCCCGACGAAGGGGGAACAGTTGACACAGATGTTGCAACAGACGCAGCCTTTGCAAGTAAAATATCACCCGGGGGTGGTGGACAGGAAGAGCCAAGGACACACAGGCCCAACTATGGCCACTGTATCAGGTCAAAAGAGCGCAAGTAGGCGTCATGGGGTGGCTCAGAGTGAAAGTGGTGATGTTACTAGGAGTAGCCCCCCGACCGAGGAAGACCCCACATTAAGGGGTGTTCTACAAGCTGTAAATGTGTGTAAAACCTCGCTGGGAGAACTTTGTGGGCAATTCAAAAGCATGCAGGAGGAACTGTCACTGGTTAGGCAGGATATACAGAGAACAGGGGAAAGAATGGTAGCGTTGGAGACAAGGGTAAGCCAAATAGATGATTTACACCCATTGAGAGAGGAGGTCAACAACATGCGAAAGCAACCATATAATCAAAATGTCAGAATGGATGAAATAGAAAATAGGCTTCGGAGGGATAACATCCGGCTGCTGGGACTCCCTGAGAGATGTGAGGGTTCCGATCAGATAAAGTTCTTAGAATCCTGGTTTAGTGAACTGTTTGGAAGAGAGTTTTTCACCTTTTTTCTCAATAGAACGGGCCCACCGAGTCCCCTTTAAAGCTCCTCCCCCCCGGGGGGCATCCCAGACCAATGATCCTGAAACTCTTTAATTATGACAAGGTGACTTTGATGCGTAAGGCAAGAGAGGTGGGCAATATCACATATAATGGAGCAAGGATTTCTCTGTACCCAGATTATTCATCGGAACTGCAGAGACGAAGAGCCGAATTTTTGGAAGTTAAACGTACTTTACGGACTCATAAGATTACATATGCACTTTTATATCCTGCACGGTTGAGAATAACAGCACTTGGTGGTACCCAGTTATTTGGCTCTCCAGCGGAAGTAACCTTATGGCTGGAAGCAAATGAGGGGCTATTGTAGATGAGCTGGGGGGGGGAGGGGGGCTGGGGGTTTGAAATAGCAACGCACGGGGGGAGAGCCGGGGTGGGTTTAAATGTGGTTTGAATTTAGGATGGATAGTGTGATAGGGGAAGAGGATAATCATTATTTTTTCTTTTTTGATGTTTTTGTTTTCACCTTTATCCACCTCTGTATGAAGGTAAAGTGGCATGAGAGTAGGAAGTTGGAGGAGAGGGATAGAAGAGATGAATGTGTAAAGGTCACGTGTAATCCCCTTGGGGAACACCTAGGTAGGTGGTGGGTTGGGGGGGGTGGACGGGGGGAGAGGGGGGTGAGGGGGGGAAAGGTTCAAAAAAGATTAGAAAACCACAAGAGTGTTAATGTTGAAGCTAATATAGTTCGTACACAATTATCAACTCAAAAGGAAGGTATGGGACTTCTTACAAAACTCCTTTACTATTTTTATAATTTTCACTTTAAGTGAGAGTAGAGTGAGCACAAGAGGAATGAAACACTATAGGGGCTTTTTGCCGGTAATTTATGTGTTTGCACTTCGGTCATCTTCCACTAATTTTGTTATTGTGTTTATGTTAAATAATGCAGGATAAAATACTTAATTTGGCCTCCTGGAATGTCAGAGGCCTGGGTAGCCCAGTTAAAAGAGCGGCAGTCTTTTCTACGCTGGAGAGATATGGGATCGGACTGGCCTGCCTGCAGGAGACACATTTAACTAAAGTAACAACACCACAACTTAAAAATAGGAGGTACCAGGTTCAGTATCACTCTACTTACACTTCCTATTCGAGAGGAGTCAGTGTGATAATAGGAACCGGGGTGAGATTCTCCTGCAGGCAGGCTAGTATTGATGAATTGGGTCGCTACGTTTTTTTGTATTGCACCTTGGAGGATAGACTGTATGTTCTGGTGGGGATTTATATACCGCCCCCGTTTAAAATGGAGGTGGTGTATAGACTTACGGATTTTCTGGTAGATAAGGAGGATGTACCAGTCATAATAATAGGAGACTTCAATGAAGTACTTGACAGTCGGATAGATAGATTCCCTATTAGGACCCAAGGGGCAGGGACAACGAGATTAAGTCAATTCCTGAAGGAGATCGGATTAATGGATATGTGGAGGGTGGGGAATACAGACGTTAAGCAATACTCCTGCTGTTCGAGTTCGTACTCAACACTCTCCAGGATAGACTTGGCTTTAGGGAATGAAGAAGCACTACAAAGTGTGAGGAAGATCGAGTATATGCCCAGAGGGCTATCGGACCACTTGCCCTTGATAATAGCACTGAGTATTGGTAGGAGGGAAGGGAGTATGGGGTGTTGCAGAATTAGTCCATTCTGGCTCGAGTTAATGAAAGATGTAGAAGTAGTTTTAAAGAAACTAAGAGTTCATAATGTTTAATACAAAAACTGCCCCAATTGATATAACTTGGGACGCATTAAAAGCATTTGTTAGAGGGATACTGATTCAACAGGTGGTCAAAATCAAACAAAATTCTAGGAGCTGGGAGGAAAGAATTAGGAAAGAAGTAATAGAGGCAGAGGTTAACTACGTTAAGGATCCAACACCCGAGAAACCGGCAATATGGTTAAATAAACAACAGGGGTACAAATCTGTGATTATTAAAAGGGAAGAAAACAAACGCATGTTTCAGAAACAGTGTCGCTTTGAAGAGGGAGAGGGGGTAGGGAGAAAGCTTTCACTAAACGAGCCAGCATCCCCCCCCCCCTCTACCATCTCAATGATTAAGTCTATAGAAGGGACAGTTACCACTAGTGGGAAGGAGATAGTTGAGGATTTTAGGGCCTACTATGAGGACCTATATAGAACACGGGATCAAAGGAAGGAAGAAGATATGTTATCCTTCCTGGAGAAAGTGACGCTCCCAACTCTTACCCAAGAAGAGAGAGAGGATCTAGAGGCCCCTATAACTTTAGGTGAACTCTGCCAGGCGGTGGCCGGAATGGCCTCCCAAAAATCCCCAGGACCAGATGGACTCCCGGTGGAGGTATATAAGAAATACAGCGAGATCCTACTTCCGGAGTTGCTCAGAACCTTGGAAGGGGCAAAACTAGCGGGGAGATTACCTGCATCTATGATGGAGGCGATTTATTATCGTGATTCCTAAAGAAGGGAAGGACCCCAGGGATGTAGCGTCATATCGGTCAATATCGCTTTTATGCTCCGATATTAAAATACTGGCCAAGGTGCTCTCTAACAGATTGAACAAAATTATTGATAGGCTTATACATCCGGATCAGACAGGATTTATAAAGAGAAGATCAACTAGTATGAATATAAGAAGGGCATTTTTGAATATACAAACTCCAGTGGTGAGCGAGGGTTCGAGGGCCATTTTGTCTTTAGACATGGCCAAGGCTTTTGATAGCTTAGAGTGGAGGTACCTATGGCGCATCCTGGAAGGGTTTGGATTTGGACCCATATTTATTGGGTGGATTAAAATGATGTACGGTGCACCTAGTGCAAAAATAAGGATTAATGGGAACCAATCCGGAAAACTTGAAATGAGTAGAGGTACACGGCAGGGATGCCCGCTCTCCCTGTTGCTCTTTGCTTTGGCGATGGAGCCGTTGGCAATCGCTGTCAGGTCACACTCTGAGATCACTGGGTTTCAAAGGGAGGGGGGTAGGGAGGAGAGGCTCGCTCTATACGCGGACGATGTTCTTCTCTTTTTGGGATACACTGGCCGATCTCTTGAGAAGGTAATCAAATTGGTAGAAAAGTTTGGAGGGTTTATAGGTTTATTAATAAACTGGGGGAAATCAGAACTGCTCCAAGTTGATCGCCCGAGTGCTGTGACCGCATCGAGGATTCCACAAAAGGAGGTAGTAGGGGCATTGAAATATCTAGGTATATATTTAACAGATGTCAGCCAGTATGTGGGTAGGAACTTGGGTCCGTTTATTGAGCAAATTTAAGAAGAGCTGTGACGCCTGGAGCCGGCTTCCCCTGTCAGTGGCAGGCCGATGCAGCCTGATCAAGATGATATGGCTGCCACAATTGTTATACGTCCTGCATAACGCACCAGTTTGGATATGTAACAGGTGGTTTAGAAAAATTGAAACTCTTCCGGGAGTTAATTTGGAAAAAGATGAAGGAAAGCTTGACCAGGAGCTCCTTACCCTCCAGGTGGCAGGTGGACTACTTGGGTTGCCAGCAGTTGTTCCCGGGAGAATGGTCTCTCTTCACCCTGATATCTGCCTGACAATAAGTCAAAGATGGGGGATACCGGACATAGATCTGTTTGCGTCTAGGTTCAACAAAAAGATCGACAACTTTGTGTCAAGAACAAAGGATCTGCTTGCATGTGGAACAGATGCCTTGGTATTCCCGTGGAATCAGTTTTCACTGATTTATGCATTCTGTCCTGTTCTGCTTACATGACTTCTTTGCAGGATCAAGGAGGAAGGGGAGTCAGTGATTCTTGTGGCTCAGGAGAATTTGGTATGCTGAGATCGTAAAGATGGTGGTACGGTCCATGGGTGCCCTAGTACCACATCCAGACCTTCTCTCGCAAGGTCCGGTATTCCATCCTACCTTTAAATGCTAAATTTTAATGGTTTGGCTATTGAGACCCACATTCTGAAGAGGCGTGGGCTGTCAGGTTCAGTGGTATCTACCTTGGTTAATGCAAGGAAGCTGGCCTCCAGAATCATATATTAGAGTCTGGAAGGCATATGTCTCTCCTGGTGTGAATCCAGGGGTTGGCACTCTAGGAAGTATGTTATAGGTAGAATCCTTGACTTTCTGCAAATGGGGTTAGATAATAATCTGGCTTTGAGTACTATCAAAGATCTCGGCCTTATCAGTATTTCAGTGACCACTTGCTTTGCATTCTTTGGTTCGTAGCTTTATTCAGTGTGTAACGCGGCTTAATCTTCCAGTTGGGTCACCCCTAAACCCTTGGGACTTGAATTTTAGTTCTGTCAGCATTACAGAAACAGCCTTGTGAGCCAATACGACCTATTACCTTGGTCCTTTGTGACAAGGAATCTAGTTTTTCTGGTAGCCATATCTTCTGCAAGAAGGGTCTCAGACTTGGTTGCTCTTTCTTGTAAAGAGCCATATTTAATGATTCACAAGGATAAGGTAGTATTGCGTTCTCATCCTAATGTTTTACCGAAGGTAGTGTCAAGTTTTCATTTAAACCAGGATATTTGTTCTACTTTTCTTTTTTCCAGAACCTGGTTCTATGGAAGAAAAGTCGCTACATTCTCGATTTGGTGAAAGCAGTCTACTTGAATGTGACTGCTCAGATTCGAAAAATGGATGTTTTGTTTGTATTGCCTGAAGGCCCTAAAAGAGGACAGGCACCATTGAAATCCTACTATTTCTAAACTGATTAGACGAGTAATTGTTCAAGCTTATGGTTTAAAGAGGAATATTCCACCTTTTTCAAATCAAAGCGCACTCCACAAGGGCTGTTAGTGCTTTGTGGTCAGTGAATCACCAAGCCTCCATGGCTCAAATCTGCAAGGCCGCAACTTGGTCTTCAGTCCATTAACCAGATTCTATCGGGTGGATGTAAAAAGGTATGAGAATATCGCCTTTGGGCACAGTGTGCTGCAGGCAGCAGTATAAGTACTCTGATCTCTAATTTTGTCTCCCTCCCCTTCAGTTGGCATTGCTCTGAGACATCCCACATATTAATTACTATGGCTCTGTGTCCCCTGATCTACGATTAAGAAAATAGGATTTTTATAATGAATGGCTTACCTGTAAAATCCTTTTCTTTGAAGTACATCACGGGACACATGGGTCCCTCCCTTCTTTCTGGCATACACGTGTATTGCGTTGCTACAAAAACTGAGGCACTTCCAGTAGTGGGAGAGGTTATATAGGGAGTGGACTTCCTGTCTTAGGGTGTGCCAGTGTCCATCACTTGAAGGTGGCTTATAACCCACATAGTAATTACTATGGCTCTGTGTCCTGTGATGTACTTCAAAGAAGGATTTTACAGGTAAGCTGTTATAAAAATCCCTATTGTAACCTAAAAGGTTTCCATATTTGAAGAGGACACAGTGCGGCCTTGGAACAAAAATCCTAAAGCCTCATAAACAAGATGCAAAATTTGGTAGGGGATTGTCGTTTTGACAGACTGTAAGACATTCTTACCGTTTTCAGTACGTTTCTTTCGACAATTTTTTTACCAGTTTTCGGACAACAAATGTTGGATGGCGGGCT
This sequence comes from Lithobates pipiens, assembly GCF_037356315.1. NCBI lineage: Eukaryota > Metazoa > Chordata > Amphibia > Anura > Ranidae > Lithobates > Lithobates pipiens. The sequence goes on along the minus strand of NW_027507758.1, from coordinate 153,182,314 downwards.
AGTAAATTTTTGGCGAACTACGGCTCCTTGTCTGATTTTCGGATTGTCAGTACACAAATCCATCACACAAGTCGAAAGTACAAACATGCATGATCAGAACAAAGCAATGAGCTGGAAGCGGTTGGTCTTGTAAACTACTGTACATAATTTAGAATTCACATTCGTGAATTGGCAATTGATGAAATGTCAAAATTCTAATCTTTAATGGAATAATAACGAAGCTGCTTTGCATATAGTTATGACAAAAGTATTTTAAAAGGCATTTGTTTTGTACGATCTGAAAATCGCGAATCTGCGCTCAGCAAAACTCTAACTTCTAACCCGAAATTAGCATAAGGGGCCCAAAGGGTGGCGCTTGAGAAATTAACTTCCTCTCTATACTCTAAGGCTGTTTTCACACTGGGGCGGTATTCAGGCGTTACAGCGCTAAAAATAGCGCCTGTGTAACGCCTGAAAAAAACCGGCCCCTTTAACTCCAGTGTGAAAGCCGGAGGGCTTTCACACTGGAGCGATGCGCTGGCAGGACGGTGAAAAAAGTCCTGCCAGCCGCATCTTTGCAGCGGTGAAGGAGCGGTGTATTCACCGCTCCTATACCGCTGCTACCCATTGAAATCAATGGGACACCGCGGCAATACCGCCGGCAAAGCGCCGCTGCAGCGGCGCTTTGCGGGCGGGTTTAACCCCTTTTCGGCCGCTAGCGGGGGTTAAAACCACCCCGCTAGCGCCCGCGCACCGCCGCTAAAACGACGGTAAAGCGCCGCTAAAAATAGCGGCGCTTTACCGCCGACGCTGCTCTCGCCCCAGTGTGAAAGCAGCCTAATAGTACCTAACTTTGTTTTGTGTGTTGTCAATTTGCGGATAGTTGGTATGCTAGACAAAATCCTGCACACACCCTTTTGACAAAAATCAGTGTGTGCGAGGCTTAAGTTAGATGCACCTCTTTCGAAAGTTTAATAAACGGACTTAGCATTTTGACGATCTCGGCGTGCTTAGGCATCTAATTGGATAAGGGGAGATATCCTTCTATGCAGGGCCTGGGACTCATCCATTGCTAGTCTTAAACCAGCCCTTTCATCCACTTGTGTAGCCAGAAACCTAGAAGTATGGTTGATACGAACGCATCTTTCGGCAGGAACTTCAAGAGAACAAATTCTGAAATGCTTCCCACTCCTCTTTCAGGCAGTAGGCTTTTTGGCAGATTCTTCCGCAGAGTTAGTTAGAATGACAGCTAGGACCTCAGCCTTGGTGAATTTGGCCAGAAGAAGCCTCTGGCTTAAAACCTGGTCACGCTTATGTGGTCTTCCCCTAACAAATAATCATCTTTTTGGCCTTGGGCTACAAGAGGCACTAGAGCACACAGCCGATAGAAAAAAGGCCTTTCCCCAAAATAAGATGCTAGCCAGAAAAAAATTGTGGCCAGAGTAGGCAGCAGGGTCCAAGGGAAAAGGACAATAGGCACACAACACTGGACAGGGCACAAAGAGGGAGGGGGGGGTCTTGTTTAACCCTCCTCAACAACCCGCCAAGCCACAGTGACTTCTGTCTCCCAGTGGAAGGAAGATTGTCTTCCTCCCACTGCGGGCAGCAGTCACCTCAAGTCCATTTATCCTTTACCTGGTGACCAATGGGTACAGGCTTGAATTCTCTTCCCAGCTGCCAGAGACTGATCACCTTCCCTCCCCAAGATCGGGTAAAAGCAACAGCCCTTGGCCTCCAGATTGGAGTCTTGATGGATCAAAGAGTCCTGATCCCGGTCCCCCGATCGGATCAAGGCAAGGGCTTTTATAACCATATCTTTGTCATCCAAAAAACTCTCGAAAGTATTTGGCTTATCCTGAACCTCCGGTCTCCTAAACCGCTCAATCGGGTGCAAGCATTTTCATATGGAACAAATACAAATACCACTGATAGAAATCCACCGATAAATATCACTGATCCCAGCACTCAATGGAATATGTAAATTAGAAATAAAAATAAAATAAAAAATAATAAAAAGCTGCTGTCGTAATGAATCTAAATATCCAAACAGCATATAGTACCACTTATTCAAAAGATACTGGAAAGTGAAGTTACTATATTGACAGCGCTAAACAATAATATAATTATACTACGTAAGGAAATCAGAAAATGAAAGCTAGAAAGTTCATAGATATCAATCAATGTGCAGAGTCTTTAGAGTGTAAATAGAGTGCCCCACACAGTTCTCAAACGGGTAGAAAAGTCCTTTCCACAGAGTTCACCACACCGCTATATCCAATGTGAACCTTCGTGCTCAGTGTCACTCCCAATGGTAACCCTACAAGGGTTATATATCGGCACTTCAAAAGTAACTCTAAATATGGATCACTCCGGATATTCCTAGGTGAAGCTTCCAAATAGACTCTCTCCTTAAAACTAAGGGTGCAACGGATCGTCACTGATCCGTGATCCGAACGGGTCACCTCGCTCGGATTGGCACATGCCACGATCCACGGAGCGCTCTGTGGTCTCGGCCTTAGGAAAGGCCGCGGTCTCGGCCTTAGGAAAGGCCGCGGCTTCGGCCTAGCTCCGAAGTGGCGGCCATCTTTCTACACCCAGGCTGTTTACACTGTGAACGCTCCGACGGAGCGATCACTTGTAAACAGCCGTTTCCTCTCTCCCCTCTCTGTACTAATCTGTACAGTGGAGGGGAGAGATCCAGAGATGGAAGCAGCCATCCCTCCATACCCTGCGATACCCTGCTTGCCAATATTACAGTGGGGTAGATTGTGAATATTACAGTGGGGACTATATGGTGGAATTTTCACAGGTTTTTTGCAAATCAAATTATTTGCTGATCCGAAAAATGATCCGATCCGTGACTGATCCGAGGAACGATCCAATCTGTGAGTTTTTTGATCCGTTGCACCCCTACTCACAATTCAATTCATTGATGTTTTCACATATGGAAAAAATCAAAGCGTACAATCCATAGTGCAAACCATTTTTATAAGCCAACAAACCAACGCTCATTAAAAACATACGTACAATGTAGTAAATTTCAAAACGCATTGAATGTCATTAGTGGGGCACAGTCTGATCTCACCACAGTCCGGATCAGAAGATGGAAATGAGCTCTGGCATTAGTGGCGAGTCCCGGGAAGACCAGCACTCCTACTGCGATAGTGAACAACTGCACGGTCATGCCCATACGTGTTTCGTCATCACGTCTTCGCCTGTAGGAGCTTCTTTGAGATGCAGTGTGCGTGAGCCCTAATGTAAATTTACAAACTGACAAATGTTACATAGGTTGAATAAAGACACCAGTCCATCCAGTTCAACCTGAGTGTCTACAATTGTCCCTATCCCTGTACATTGCACACTCACATCCGTCCCTACCCTCAAGGAGCCCACAATCCAAGGTCCCCATTCATATACTAGGGCCAATTTTGGACAGAAGCCAATTAACCTACCTGCATCTCTGTAGAGTGTGGGAGGAAACCGGGGTACCCGGAGGAAACCCACGCAGGCACAGGGAGAACATGCAAACTCCAGGCAGGTAGTGTCATGGTTGGGATTCAATCCAGCAACCCTTTTTACTGCTAGGTGAGAGTGCTAACCACAACACCACTGTGCCGCCCAATGTGACATGCTTTTAGCAAAAATCTAAATTATCTGAATGTAAAGTGTCCACTATGCATCAAAGTATGCTATAAAAAGAACTGTCAGACCTTACCGTCTACTCACTGACTTAAGAATCATTAAGTCATTGAGTAAAGTCAGTGAGTAGACGGTAGGGTCTGATTTGGAAGAACAACTTTATTTTCATGTTGGCTTCTATCTTGGCTTTAAAATGTAAGAATTTCATATTTTAAAGGAAATCTCTCAGAATCAGAGGCTGTAATTGCCTTCATACATCTCACCTGACAGGAAGCTAAATCCAGAGAAACGCCTAAAGTTGCTTAGTCTAGATTTTCTCTTTCAATAGAGCCCTCCTCTTTAAAGTGGAACTAAGCTCTGCAAATACCAGTGCCCATGGGGTCCCTCCTTGACGCTGACCTCTGGGTCTTGGACATCTTGATTGGCTGGTGCATGATGACTAAACTCCTATGCATGTGCAGGAGTTCATTCACCCCAACACCAAGCCACCGTATCGAGAATGTACCCTGAGTTGCGAGTTGTGCATGTGCAGCTCAGTTGAGATTCTAAAGTCTGAGCAGGGAGGGGAGTTTGTTTTATTGCAGAAAAGACATAGTATGATCTTATTCTGTTTGCCCATTTAAGCTAAATCAACAGATCGTGTTACCGCTCTGAGCCCAGAATGTGAGGGAGGATGGCGCTAGCTTGACAACTAAAAACTATCAGTGATTACGTCGTCAATAGACTTCCATGGTACAGCTATTGTTGCCAGTCCATCCTCTACTCTGCAGCCATCACTGGCTGGTACAGGGGGGACTAATCATGTGACTGGACCAGAGCAGGCTGAAAATGGGGTAAGTATACACATCCTTTTTACACATGTTAGTATAGGTGTTGGAAGGGGGAAAGGAGCATTTTAAGACTAGTTGGGCTTTTGCTGAACTTCTATATTTTTATCCATAACCTTGATGACAGTGTGGTAGTCTTTAAGCATTGTTGCTGTTAAACTTGCATTATTGGCAATCTTTTTCATATAGTGTTGCTCAAATTCTCCTCTTCTTCAGTACCACCAAGGCTAGGTTCACATCTGTGCGGGAGTGCTAATAAATTGCACGTGGTTGCAGCTGCACATACAATGCCCCGCTCTTAATAAAACACACAGGGGTGCCATTAAACACTGAAATTTGTTTGGTTTACCATGTGCAGAAACGCATGGTGCTTTGGCTGTATTTTAAAAAGGTTAAATACCCCTTTTTCTTGTAGGAAACGCAAGGAGAGCAGCCCGTTCTCTTGAATGCATAGATGTGAACCTAGCCAAACTGGGCACACTATGTCAGACCAATGAAATAGTGTGCTACTTTGTAAAATGTAGATTAAAGTGGTGGTTCCCCCCCCCCCCCCCCAAAAATAGTAAAAAAAAAAAGGGGGGGGGGGCAGCTTAACTCGCCTCTAAATGCCTGTTACTAGGGGGTCCCTCGTAGTCTGCCTCCTTCAGTGCCTGGGCACCTAATGTCACTTACCCTTGGCACAGTGAATCATCTGGGACACGTGACAGTTTCCAGATGACTGCGCGCGGGGGGGGGGGGGGGGGGGAGCGGAGCTTCATTCCCCTGCATCGCTGGACCCTGGGACAGGTAATTGTCTTATTAAGTCAGCCACTGCAGTATTTGAAGTTGCTGACCTAAAAAAAAAAAATTTAAGGGGCACCCAACTTTAATAACCTTCTACCAGAGATTCTGAAATGCATGCAGTTGGTAGCACCTGAAGACAAATTTTGTAACACTGGCTTACAGTTTGTTACAAGTGCTCAATTATTTATATTCTCACATTTTGATGGCTTGGTTTCTGATTATTTTAGGGCCCCAGCTGAGTGCCCAGTTGGAAGGTTGGCTGTCCCAAGCACAAACTTCAAAAAGACCTGCAAGAGCCATTATTGCACCGTAAGTATTGATCTGTTTTAAAAATACTGTCAAACTGTTCAGCCCCTTCCACATGGGGCAGACTCTGTCAGCTCAGCGGGGATCTGTCCTCTGATCAGGCGGATAACTGTTCCATGTCCTCTCCTCTTATGCAGAGTGATATCGAGCTACTTCAATGCCATTCTCAAAGCCTTACATCAGTGTGATTAGCACTGCTGATTTCATTGGGGCTTGCGACATCATTTAACAGAAGTCTATACAAGTCTCAATGAAATCGATAAAATGTAGTGCAGAGACCTTTCATAATCACTGCAATATAAAAGGTTCCATTGCCGGAAATAGAGGGCAACTTGTCATGCGATTTGGAACTGTCAACTCGCATGACAAGTCGCACCTGAGTGAATGGGTGCTGATGCAATTTAGATGGAAGTCGGGGGGCAATGATTTTTGCATTTACTAAAATGTCAGTAGGAATTGGGCTGATAACAAAGCAATGTTAACATAATGTAGGTTAGTAAGTGGCTGGTGGGGGGATGTTTAAATGAAAATATGAAAAGTTGACTAGTTTTTAACTAGTAATCTACTCCTTTTTGCATATTTGGAAAAGTTCAATTCTGCTTTAATCATTTTGTTATCGAATTCTATAAATAACCATGCTAACTCTAAATATTTCTAAATAGTCATGCTGGATATACCTACTGTGGATCCTGTGCTGCTCATGCCTACAAGCAAGTAGACCCTTCCATTACGTAAGTGTTTGTGCTTTCTTGTTTCGTATGTATGTGTGTGTATGTGTGTGTGTGTGTGTGTGTATATATATATATACAGTGACTACAAGTAGTATTCAACCCCCTGCAGATTTAGCAGGTTTGATAAGATGCAAATAAGTTAGAGCCTTCAAACTTTAAACAAGAGCAGGATTTATTAACAGATGCATAAATCTTACAAACCAAAAAGTTATGTTGCTCAGTTAAAATTTAATAAATTTTAAACATAAAAGTGTGGGTCAATTATTATTCAACCCCTAGGTTTAATATTTTGTGGAATAACCCTTGTTTGCAATTACAGCTAATAATCGTCTTTTATAAGACCTGATCAGGCCGGCACAGGTCTCTGGAGTTATCTTGGCCCACTCCTCCATGCAGATCTTCTCCAAGTTATCTAGGTTCTTTGGGTGTCTCATGTGGACTTTAATCTTGAGCTCCTTCCACAAGTTTTCAATTGGGTTAAGGTCAGGAGACTGACTAGGCCACTGCAACACCTTGATTTTTTTCCCTCTTGAACCAGGCCTTGGTTTTCTTGGCTGTGTGCTTTGGGTCGTTGTCTTGTTGGAAGATGAAATGACGACCCATCTTAAGGTCCTTGATGGAGGAGCGGAGGTTCTTGGCCAAAATCTCCAGGTAGGCCGTGCTATCCATCTTCCCATGGATGCGGACCAGATGGCCAGGCCCCTTGGCTGGGAAGCAGCCCCACAGCATGATGCTGCCACCACCATGCTTGACTATAGGGATGGTATTCTTTGGGTCGTATGCAGTGCCATCCAGTCTCCAAACGTCACGTGTGTGGTTGGCACCAAAGATCTCGATCTTGGTCTCATCAGACCAGAGAACCTTGAACCAGTCTGTCTCAGAGTCCTCCAAGTGATCATGAGCAAACTGTAGACGAGCCTTGACATGACGCTTTGAAAGTAAAGGTACCTTACGGGCTCGTCTGGAACGGAGACCATTGCGGTGGAGTACGTTACTTATGGTATTGACTGAAACCAATGTCCCCACTGCCATGAGATCTTCCCGGAGCTCCTTCCTTGTTGTCCTTGGGTTAGCCTTGACTCTTCGGACAAGCCTGGCCTCGGCACGGGAGGAAACTTTCAAAGGCTGTCCAGCCCGTGGAAGGCTAACAGTAGTTCCATAAGCCTTCCACTTCCGGATGATGCTCCCAACAGTGGAGACAGGTAGGCCCAACTCCTTGGAAAGGGTTTTGTACCCCTTGCCAGCCTTGTGACCCTCCACGATCTTGTCTCTGATGGCCTTGGAATGCTCCTTTGTCTTTCCCATGTTGACCATGTATGAGTGCTGTTCACAAGTTTGAGGAGGGTCTTAAATAGTCAGAAAAGGCTGGAAAAACAGATAATTAATCCAAACATGTGAAGCTCATTGTTCTTTGTGCCTGAACTACTTCTTAATACTTTAGGGCAGGGATCTCAAACTGGTGGCCCTCCAGCTGTTGCGAAACTACAATTCCCATCATGCCTCTGCCTGTGGGAGTCATGCTTGTAATGGTCATCCTTGCCATGCCTCATGGGACTTGTAGTTTCACAACAGCTGGGGGGCCACCAGTTTGAGACCCCTGCTTTAGGGGAACCAAACAGAATTCTGTTGAATTGAGGGGTTGAATAATAATTGACCCTCTGAATAAACTTTTCACTATTTAAAAAAAATTAAACAAAGAAATAACATTCTTTTTTGCTGCAGTGCATTTCACACTTCCAGGCTGATCTACAGTCCAAATGTCACAATGCCAAGTTAATTCCGAATGTGTAAACCTGCTAAATCTGCAGGGGGTTGAATACTACATATATATGTGTGTGTATATATATATATATATATATATATATATATATATATATATATATATATATATAAAAAAAATTTTTTATATTTGTCATTATCAAGGCTTTCTTTTTTTCCTTGTATGAAACAAAGGGACTCCTGATGTCTTCAATCACATACAGTTAGGGGACATATACCTAGCATGAGGCGTGGCATCTGATTCGTACAATACTTGGTCTAGGTTGGATATTAGGGATGCACCGAAATTTCTGCCGCCGAAACATATCGGCCGAAAATGGTGTTTTCGGCAAAATGCCGAAAGGAAAATCTTGCCGATGATGGGGGCGGGGCCTGTGCTGGGCTCCGCCCCCTGGTGCCGCCCATTGCACGGGTGTTTTCCTGGCTCGTCCTCTGTCTTCTGTCCTCCCTCCTCCTTTCCTCCCGCCCGACAGTGCGGTGATCTCCGTGTGTCACGGAGCTGTGCATTGAATTTCCCGGGCGGCTGCAGTAACAATGTCCCGCCTCCTGTGACAGACGGTACACTGATCCAATGGCGGGACATTGAATCAGCGTGACGTGATTACAGGAGGCGGGACATTGTTACTGCAGCCGCCCGGGAAATTCAATGCACAGCTCCGTGACACACGGAGATCACCGCACAGATCCGGGCATGGGTGAGGCTGCATTTAGACACTGCATAAGGGGGAAAGAGTGTGCCCAGGGCAAGCATTGCAGAGTTTTGTCCGCAGCTAAATCAAGTTTTTTGTGCCCACAGTGCTGCTTCATCCAAAAGTAATTTGTTTGCCTCTGAGACTATCTACCTCTGGCCACTAGTGTGAATGGAGCCATGCTATATAACACCAGGTCACAGGACAAAGGCTGTACTCACTTTATTGACCATATAAAAAAATAATAATAATCTTGATTTTGACCCAGCTAGTTTTTTATCGCCATGTGATAGAATGGGGAAGGGTTAAGTTATTGCTAGTAGAGGTAACGATATGAGCATTCCCAATAGAAGTCTGTTGGAATGGAACCAGGTAGCTTGCTTGGGGCCAGTTCACACCAGATGCAGTTCCGTGTGCCTTTTTTTTTTTTTTTTTTTTTTTGCACAAAATGCATGCACAGTGTTTTCCATGTATTCCAATGGCTCTAGTTCACACCATGCAGTCAGTTTCCACACCGGAAACTGACTGCATGGTGTGAACTAAAGCCATTGGAATACATGGAAAACACTGTGCATGTATTTTTATCAGGCAGGCTGCATCTGAGGGGGAACTGGTGAGGCTGCTTTGATCTCCTGTACCATGCCTGCAGTCTCTGACCATCTCCTGTACTATGACCATCTCCTGTACCATGCCTGCAGTCTCTGACCATCTCCTGTACTATGCCTGCAGTCTCTGACCATCTCCTGTACTATGCCTGCAGTCTCTGACCATCTCCTGTACCATGCCTGCAGTCTCTGACCATCTCCTGTACCATGCCTGCAGTCTCTGACCATCTCCTGTACCATGCCTGCAGTCTCTGACCAGCTCCTGTACCATGCCTGCAGTCTCTGACCAGCTCCTGTATCATGCCTGCAGTCTCTGACCAGCTCCTGTATCATGCCTGCAGTCTCTGACCAGCTCCTGTATCATGCCTGCAGTCTCTGACCAGCTCCTGTATCATGCCTGCAGTCTCTGACCAGCTCCTGTATCATGTCTTCAGTCTCTGACCTGCTCCTGTATCATGTCTGCAGTCTCTGACCAGCTCCTGTATCATGTCTGCAGTCTCTGACCAGCTCCTGTATCATGTCTGCAGTCTCTGACCAGCTCCTGTATCATGTCTGCAGTCTCTGACCAGCTCCTGTATCATGTCTGCAGTCTCTGACCAGCTCCTGTATCATGTCTGCAGTCTCTGACCAGCTCCTGTATCATGTCTGCAGTCTCTGACCAGCTCCTGTATCATGTCTGCAGTCTCTGACCAGCTCCTGTATCATGTCTGCAGTCTCTGACCAGCTCCTGTATCATGTCTGCAGTCTCTGACCAGCTCCTGTATCATGTCTGCAGTCTCTGACCAGCTCCTGTATCATGTCTGCAGTCTCTGACCAGCTCCTGTATCATGTCTGCAGTCTCTGACCAGCTCCTGTATCATGTCTGCAGTCTCTGACCAGCTCCTGTATCATGTCTGCAGTCTCTGACCAGCTCCTGTATCATGTCTGCAGTCTCTGACCAGCTCCTGTATCATGTCTGCAGTCTCTGACCAGCTCCTGTACCATATCCCCAGTCTCTGACCATCTCCTGTACCATAGCCTGCATTCTCTGACCATCTCCTGTACCATAGCCTGCAGTCTCTGACCATCTCCTGTACCATGCCTGCAGTCTCTGACCATCTCCTGTACCATGCCTGCAGTCTCTGACCATCTCCTGTAATATGTCCCCAGTCTCTGACCATCTGCTGTATGAAAATATTTTTTAAAAACGGTCATTTTCGGTATCGGTGCTGTTTCGGTATCGGTTTCGGTTTTCGGCCTAGTGTATTTTTCATTTTCGGTATCGGTTTTGGCACCAAAAAACCCATTCGGTGCACCCCTATTGTATATGATTTCTTACGTCTACTGATAACTAAAATCTTTGCCCAGATGGTTTCTCCATTGAATTACATTACCCATAAAGAACAATTTGCTACAATGGCTGTCCACCTTGTACCCTACCACTTTTGAAGACCAACTGCTTCCACCCTTCAAGGGATACCTTGATGGTATTGATCTCCAAAACCTCATAAAAATATTGCCTCTCCAAAATACTGGCCCTTAGATGAGATTTGGGCTTATACACTTTATCATTTCTTAAAATAAAAAAAATAGTTTGACAGATGCACTCAGTATTGTACACATCAATACTAAACAGATTTTATCAAAGAAAGTGTTGCGCTGTCAGTTGACAATGTGCATAAATATTAAATCGCCAGATACATACTATGTACTCAAAGTGCATTAGTGATGCATATAACAAATCATGTTCTATGGTATCATAGGTAAAATTCTGTGGCAGAATATGAAAGTGCAATAATGCATGAAAACAAAGTGCAAAAAAATAGTATAAACCATCCAGAAAAGTCCATATGGTGATAATCCAAATGTGCCAGATGAATGAGTCCTATAATCTTCCTGTGACAATCACCCAGTGCTTCCCTTTCAAACCAACAAATATAGCCTCTTACCAAAGTCATAGACCTCATATATAGGTCAGCAATTGCCTTAGTGAGCTTCACCCCTCACCCCAGGTAAGGGCCACCTCCAGCATTTTCAACTGCACCTTTAATGGTATTGGTAGGAAGCAGCACACAACCTTCGCCTTAGTGGTACTCAGACCGGATATAAAGCATGGCACAAGAAGAATGACTCATGCACACTATCCAGTGTAAAAGGACAAATATTTACTAAAATTCTACTTACAGTGGAGAAGATAAATAATTTCAAACATACAATCCGTCCTACATCCACGGCGGGCATGCTGAATTCGCTGCTATTTCTTATGCCTTTTTATAGTAGGCTATAACTAAATAGAAAAGCTTTGTCATCTTTCTGGGGGGTTTTGTCAACTATTTTCATAATTAATCAGCCAGCCGATTAGTTGGCCTGCATACAGAGTACATTTACATTTTGGGTATTACAGTGCAGCACACATACAGCTCAGTACACCATCCATACATGACAGTAAGTGCCTGAGAGCTTGTGAATGTGTGAGGAGCAATGCCTCATGGGACATGAAGTCCTGGGCAGGAAGTGAGTGGCTCTAAAGGCAGAAGTTTTTCTTATCTTGCTATAGGGGCCTCTATACTATACAGCTTGCTATTGGTGCACTCTGAAGGCAGGAGGAGCCAGAAGAGGAGAATCAGGGCAGTTCTGTGCAAAACATTACACAGAGCAGGTATGTATAACATGTTTGTTTTAAAAAAAAAAAAATCACTTTAACCACTTCAGCCCTGGAGGATTTTACCCCCTTCCTTACCAGAGCACTTTTTGCGCTATAAACCAAAACAAAGCAACAATTTTGAAGAAAAAACACAATTTTTATTCCTTTTTTTTTTTTTTTTGCTATAATAAATATCCAATTTTTAAAAAAAAACTATTTTTTTTTTTCCTCAGTTTAGGCCGATACGTATTCTTCTACATATTTTTTTGTAAAAAAAAATTGCAATAAGCGTATATTGATTGGTTTGTGCAAAAGTTATAGCATCTACAAAAATAAGGGATAGATTTATGGCTTTTTATTTTTTTGTGACTGCGAAATTATGGCGGACACATCGGACACCTTTTGACACCTTTTTGGGACCATTCACGTTTACATAGCGATCGGTGCTATAAAATTGCACTGAATACTGTGTAAATGTGACTGGCAGGGAAGGGGTTAACACCAGGGGGCGCTGCAGTGGTTAATATGTTCCCTATGGGAGTGATTCTAACTGTGGGGGGAGGGGACTCACAAAGGGAAGAGACCGATCGGTGTTCTTCTGTACTGAGAACACACCATCGGTCTCCTCTCCACTGACAGGACGTGGATCTGTGTGTTTACATACACAGATCCATGGTCCTGCTGTGTTCCCGGGCAATCGCGGGTGCCCGGCGGACATCACGGCTGCCGGGCACGCGCACCGGGTCCCGAGCGATGCCACGGGTGCGCGCGCCCCCTAGACGGCCGGGAATGAGAGGACATCATATGACGCCCACCCAGGATGTGAGATCCCATCTGTGGGCATCATATGACTATACGCTGGGGCTGAAGTGGTTAAAGACTGTGCAGGGAAGATCAGCATCTGAACCCAGAGAAGGTTGAGGCTGATAGACTGGAGGTCATAGAAGGCGTTACAATTGCATTTAAAGTAAACTTTTACCAGTATTGTGCTTTTTATGTTTAAAATGATCATATCTATGAAAAAAGTCTTGGCTTTTAGTACTACTTTAATAAAGATTTATATCTCCCTTTCACCCTTCATATAGATTCATGTCTGACTTAGTTAACCACTTAAGCCTCGGAACATTTTCATGCCAAAGACCAGAGCACTTTTTGCTATTCGGCACTGCGTCGCTTCAACTGACAGTTGCGTGGTCATGCGATGTGGCTCCCAAACACAATTGACGTCCTTTTTTCCCCACAAATAGAGCTTTCTTTTGGTGGTATTTGATCACCCCTGCTGTTTTTTATTTTTTGCTCTATAAGCGAGCTTTTTTTTTTTTATTTATTTATTTTTTTTTCTCTCGTGACTGCGACATTATAGCAGACACATCGGACATTTTTGGGATCATTGTTATTTATGCAGCAATCAGTGCTATACAAATGCACAGATTCCTGTGTAAATTACACTGGCAATGAAGGGGTTAACCACTAGGTGGCAGTGTAGGGGTTAAGTGAGCCCTGGAGAGCGTTTCTAACTGTGGGGGGCATGGCTGTGTGTGACATGTCACTGATCTCTGCTCCGATCACAGGTAGTCACTGGGCAGAACGGGGAGATGCTTGTTTACATTAGCATCTCCCCGTTCTTCCTTCCCGTGAGATGATCGCGGTTATCCCCACAGCGATCGAGTCCTTGGGATCAGCGATCAGACTCATGGAGGTCCCAACCAGCACGCACGCCACTGGCGTCGCACACGCGATGGCACGGCGGAAAATTTAAAGGGACGTACCTGTACGCCAATTTGCCTGTCCATGCCATTCTGCTAAAGTACATTGGCGTGCGCCGTCAAAGCGGTTAAAAATGCCCATATATCCCACTTCTGGGTGTATTTCTTATATTATATATCGTGGGGACGCAAAGTATTCAGACCCCCTTAAATTTTTCACTCTTTGTTATATTGCAGCCATTTGTTAAAATCAATTTGAGGTTTTTGTTTTTTTCCATACAGCACCTGTATTGACAGAAAAACACAGAATTGTTGAAATTTTTGCAGATTTATTAAAAAAGAAAAACTGAAATATCACATGGTCCCAAGTATTCAGACCTATTTAATAGAAGCACCCTTTTGATCTAATACAGCCCTGAGTCTTTTTGGGAAAGATGCAACAAGTTTTTCACACCTAGATTTGGGGATCCTCTGCCATTCCTCCTTGCAGATCCTCTCCAGTTCTGTCAGTTTGGATGGTAAACATTGGTGGACAGCCATTTTTAGGGGTCTCCAGAGATGCTCAATTGGGTTTGTCAGGGCTCTGGCTGGGCCATTCAAGAACAGTCACAAAGTTGTTGTGAAACCACTCCTTTGTTACATTAGCTGTGTGCTTAGGGTCATTGTCTTGTTGGAAGGTAAACCTTTAGCCCAGTCTGAGGTCCTGAGCACTCTGGAGAAGGTTTTCGCCCAGGATATCCCTGTACTTGGCCGCATTCATCTTTCCCTCAATTGCAACCAGTCGTCTTGTCCCTGCAGCTGAAAAACACCCCCACAGCATAATGCTGCCACCACCATGCTTCACTGTTGGGACTGTATTGGACAGGTGATGAGCCGCCCCTGTTTTTTTCCACACATACCGCTTAGAATTAAGGCCAAAAAGTTCTATATTGGTCTTGTCAGACCAGAGAATCTTATTTCTCACCATCTTGGAGTCCTTCAGGTGCTTGCTTTTTTTTTTTTTTTGCAAACTCCATGCAGGCTTTCATGTGTCTTGCACTGAGAAGAGGCTACCATCAGACCACTCTGCCATAAAGACCCGACTGGCGGAGGGCTGCAGTGATGACTTTCAGGTTGACTTTCTACAGCTTTCTCCCATCTTGTGACTGCATCTCTGGAGCTCAGCCACGGTGATCTTTGGGTTCTTCTTTACCTCTCACCAAGGCTCTTCTCTCCCCAATAGCTGTTTGGCCGGACGGCCAACTCTAGGAAGGGTTCTGGTCGCCCTAAACGTCTTCCATTTAAGGATTATGGAGGCCACTGTGCTCTTAGGAAGCCTAAGTGCAGCATAAGTGTTTTTTTTTTTTTGTAACCTTGGCCAGATCTGTGCCTTGCCACGATTCTGTTTCTGAGCTCTTCAGGCAGTTCCTTTGACCTCATGATTCTCATTTGCTCTGACATGCACTGTGAGCTGTAAAGTCTTGTATAGACAGTTGTGTGGCTTTCCTAGTCAAGTCCAATCGGTATAATCAAACACAGCTGGACTCAAATGAAGGTGTAGAACCGTCTCAAGGATGATCAGCAGAAATAAACAGCACCGGAGTTAAATATGAGTGTCACAGCAAAGGGTCTAAATACTTAGGACCATGTGATTATTTCAGTTTTTCTTTTTAATAAATCTGCAAAAATGTTGTCAATTCGGTTTTTCTGTCAATATGGCGTGCTGTGTGTACATTAATGAGGAAAAAATTAACTTAAATTATTTTAGCAAATCGCTGCAGTATGACCGAGTGAAAAATGTAAAATATCTGTCTGTCCTCCAATAGTATATACATTATATCTCTTCTGTCTATTATTCTCAGAGCTTTTGCCCCCTAACCATATAGTTGGTTATTTATATTTACCACTGCATAGAGATATTTAACCACTTGCTTACTGGACACTTAAACCCCCTTCTTGTCCAGACCAATTTTCAGCTTTCAGCACTGTCGCACTTTGAATGACAATTGCGCAGTCATACAACGCTGTACCCAAATTAAATGTTTATCCTTTTTGTTTTCCTCACATATAGCTTTCTTTTGGTGGTATTTGATCACCTCTGCGATTTTTATTTTTATATTTTGCTATAAAATTTTGCAAACGGTTAATTTTTCTCCTTCATTGATGTACGCTGATGAGGCTACAGAGGAGGCACTGAAGTACATTGATAGGTTGCATTGGGCATTAATAGGTGGCAGTGATGGGCACTGGTAGGTTACACTGAATGGCGTCACTGGCGGGGGTTACTGATTGGCACAGAGCAGATGGCAGATGTGTCTACTTCCTCTTCGGGACTGATGTCCCTTGAACATAAGGCGGTGATTGGCTTTTTTTTTCTGGCAGATTGAGCAGCCTGGCTGACAGTAATTGCTTAATTGTTTGTGAGGCCAGTTTACAGGTGTTCTAGGTATCCCACTCAGCAGGCCCAGAATTCTGGCAGCTTTATGCTTGCAATAATTGCTTGTCCGTTCTTTTTGTAGAACCCCCTCAAAGTCCTTGTGCAGGTGCTGGCTTATAAACTAGCCAAACGCACTACGGCTGAGATGCCTTCAGCGGTTTGTACCTGTATAGGAGGCCAACTGGGAATACCAGGTGCTATACACGGTTCTGTGCACATTGTTGCGAAGCACAAACAGCTGAACGCATGAGTGCAGGAACGCACTTCAACTGAGGATAAACTTCCTTTCACCATGCAGAAACTCCTGGCTAGTCTTCCTTTTGCAGTGGAACAGCTATTTGAGGATGTTTGGATAATTTATCCAAAGAAATTCTAGTGGGAAAAGCACCCGCTTTTTTCCATTTAAGTAAAGGGGTAAATATATATTTTCATTTTTAAAAGCTCCTTCTTTTTATGCCAGGGGCATCAGCTTCCAGGCAGTCACGATGGCTTCCGCCATCAGGTTCAATAGGTAATCCTCAGTTAACCCTAGGGACAGAGGTGGGGGAAGAAAACCTACAGGATACTGTTGCCTCCTTATCAGAAGGTGCCCCGCTAGCTCAATGGGGGGGAATTCTTCTGCAGTTCTCATGGACCTGACAGGAAGACTAATGGGGGACTTCCTCAATAGCTCCAATCTGGAGTTCCAAGAGTTACCGTCTCCTCGTGTTTTCTTTTTCCTCAGATCAAACGTCCCTAAGGATCCAGAGAAAAAAAGTATTTCTCTCTGCATGGAATTTATCCGATCAGTCTCATTCCTACAAGGGGGAGAACTTCCAGCGTCTGTCGACGTCAAGGATGCTGATGTCCATGTGCCGATCTTCCCTGCTCACCAGAAATTTCTAGGCTTCGAGGTAGAAAATCTTCACTTCCAGTTTTTGTAGCTCTACCTTTTTCGGGCTAGCTACTGCACCTAGAGTGTGTATAAAGATCCTAGTTCCTTCTTTGGCCAGGTTAAGGGCTCAAAGTATAACGATACTAGCCTACTTGGCCGATCTACTCTTGGTAGGTCAATCGGTAGCCCGATTAAACCAAGGTCTGGTTACCGCAGTCAGCTACCTGGAATGCTTTGGTTGGATCCTCAACCTATTAAGATCCTCCTTAAAACCATCAAGGGGGTTGCAGTACTTAGGGCTGGTCATAGATACAGCCCACTAAATGGTAATTTTACCCCAGGAAAGAATCTGTTCCTTAAAGGAACTGATTCGGTGGGTCAAAACACAGAATCCTTCTATTTAGCTTTGCATGTGTTTATTAGGAAAGATGGTGGCTTCTTCGAGGCTGTTCCTTATGCGCAGTTCCATTCAAGACTTCTGCAAAACAGTATCCTGTCAATTTGGGACAAGAGCCAAACTCTGAACTTTCCATTGCGTTTATCCGCAAAAGTGCGTCAGAGCCTCAATTGATGGTCGATATCTAAGTTTTTTCAGAAAGGAAGATCCTTTCTACCAATTACCTGGAGCAGTCCTGGAAGAAGCGTCTGCCCAAGGGAAATGGTCCAGACCAGAGATGACCTTGCCTATTGGGATCCTACAGCCACATCACCCTGATCATCACCATCTGATCTTGGAGGCCAAGCAGGGTCCGGCCTGGATAGTACCTGGATGGGAGGCCACCTGGGAATACCAGGTGCAGTAGGCTCAATCTGACAATGTCACAACTGTGGTTTATATCAATCACCAAGGAGGCATGAGAAGTTGTGAAAGAGGTGAATTTTTTTTTTTCTGTCTTAGGCAAGGAATGTTGCTTGCTGCCCATCTGCAATTCCGGGAATGGAGAATTGGCAGGCGGACTACTTGAGTCGCCAACTGTTGTTTCCAGGACAATGGTTCCTTCATCCCAGCATTATTCTGTCAATATGCCAAGGATGGGGAGTTCTGGACATGGGTCTATTGGCATCTGGGTTCAACAACAAGATCAGCTGTGTGTCAAGGACAAGGGATCCAATGGCATACTAAACAGATGCCTTGGTATTTCCATGGGATCAGTTTTCACTGATCTATGCTTTTCCTCCTGTTTTGCTTCTGCACCTTCTTTGCAGGAGCAAGCAAGAAGGGAAGGAGGTGATTCTTGTGGCCCAGGAGATCTTGGTTTGCTGAGATCATAAAGATGGTGGCAGGGGGGACCCTTAGTTTCCATCCTTCCTTACAAATGCTAAATGTAAATGGTTTGGCTATTGAAACCCACATTTTAATATAAGACTGTGGGCTGTCGGCTTCAGTAGCTTCTACTTTGGTTATGCAAGGAAGCAGGCCTCCAGTGTCATATACTAATGAGTCTGGAAGGCATATATCTCCTGGTGTGAAACCAGGGGTTAGCACCCCAGGGAATAGGTAGGATCCTTGAATTCCTAAAGATGGGATTAGAAATGAAGCTGGCCTTTTTGAGCCAATACGGGGTTTTTCCCTTGGTCCTCTTGACGAGGAACATCATTTTCCTGGTTGCCATATCTTCTGCAAGAAGAGTGTAAGGGTTGGCTGCTCTTTCTTGTAAAGAGTCATATTGGGTTATTTTTAAGGATACGGTTTGTATTGCAGACTCATCCTAATTTCCTTCCGAAGGTAGTGTCAGTTTTTTTTCATTTAAACCAGGATATTGTTCTGCCTTCCTTCTCTCCTTCTCCCCCCCCCCCATGCTTTTGGCTTTAAAAGAAGAGAATTCCTCCAAAGAAAAGGATTTTACAGGTAAGCTGTTTTTAAAAATCCTGTTATAAGTGTGTGTTCATTTGTCTGATCCTTATCTGCCTTAAAGAAATAAAGCATTGTCTGACCAACTCTGGGAAAATTGAACATTTCAAGCACATCTTCACTGCAAGGGATACTTTTTTATTTATTTTTGCCTGGAGTTGGCTTTATTTTATTCTTTATTATTCGCATCTCTCATCCATTGAAAGACACAGGAAGCCTATAACATTTCAGGTTATGCTATTCTATTGTCGCTGGCTTTGGGAAGCCTGTTTTACTTTATCAGCAGGTCGGTTAGGCCTCGTACACACAGCGGTTCGATCTTTGTACAGCAGAGCATCTGATTTTTGTCAAAAGCTTTTGTGCAGGATTTTGTCTGGCTTACTAATTATCCGCAAATTGTCGTTTTTGACAAACACGAACGTAGTGAAGTTTGGCCTCTTCTGCTAATTTCCTGTTGTGATCGTTGATCCGCGATTTGGCACAATTACATTAGTATCACCAGCAAAGCAGCTTCATTATTATTATCCCATTAAAGAAGATGAGAATGTGCGCGGCATTTTGACATTTCGTCAATTGCCACGTCATGAATGTTAATTCTAGATTACGACCGGTAGTTTACAAGACCAAACTTTTCCAGCTCGTTCCATGATTCTGAGCATGTGTGTTTTGTACTTTTGACTTTTGTGACGATTTCTGTACTGACCATCCGAAAATTGGATGTCAAGTTCACATCTGACAAATTTTATAACCTGCACATCGAAAGCACCGCACTAAGGATCCAAAAATCCACAGACAACTCGTCTTACTAATTTTCCCTTCTGATTTTTGCATCGTGTATACGAGGCCTAAAAAGCCGGTGGCTTTAGGAATGTAATGAGCGAGCCGTACTGTTAAGGCTAACAATAGAGGCTTTTACACACACACATTTTTACTGGCATGTCCGTTTGCCTCTAAACCTTCATGGTATGCAGACGTGGTGTGCCTTGTGACAGACGCCCCCTGGCGACTGCCGTTACGAGGAAGACCTTCTGTCTCAAGGTTCAATTCTCCATCCTGCTTTACCATCGCTGGCTTTAACGGCCTGGTTGAGAGCCAGGTGTTGAAAAACCGGTGTGTTTCGGACTCTGTGATCCCAACTATGTTGAGAGCAAGCAAATCTTCTTGAAAGATATATCATTGTACCTGGAAGGCCTACGTTCCTTTTCTATATCCAGGATCCTGCTGTTTTTGCAGCGAGGAGTAGACCAGAAATTGGCTTTAAGCACCATTAAGGGACAAATATCAGCATTGGCTGTCTTCTTTCTTTTTTTTCTTTTCAGCGACATCTGGCATCTCCCTGTCTAGTGAGCACTTTTGTTCAAGGGGTGCGACATATATAGTTCCTCCAGTGCGTCCACCGTTTACCCTCATGGGATCTGAACCTGGTGTTATCGGCGCTTCAAAAACTGCCATTTGAAAATATCAGAGATCCTTCTTTCCCAGAAAGTGGTCTTTCTAGTGGCCATTACATCGGCCAGGAGGGTTTCGGAACTGGCACCTTGTCTTGCAAGTCACCCTATCCTGGTTATCCACAAGGATAAGCTGGTGTTGCGTCCACAACCTTCTCTTTTGCCGAAGGTGGTCTCGGCGTTCCACATCAATGAGGACATTGTTTTGCCCTCTGTGTCCTAAGCCGACACATCCTAAGGAGGTGGCCCTCCATTCCCTGGATGTGGTTCAGGCTCTGAAGGTGTATTTGTCTGCTACGGCTCCTTTCCGGAAGTCAGACTCGCTGTTTGTTTCGGTGGCTGGTCCAAAGAAAGGCATGGCGGTCTCGTCGGCCACCATTTCCAGGTGGATCAGACAGATTGTAGTATAGGCTTACACCTGGAAGGGGCAGGCGCCCCCCTTTCCGGTTACAGCCCACTCCACAAGGGCAATCGGAACGTCTTGGGCGTTCCGACATCAACCGTCTGTCGCTCAAGTGGTGTAAAGTGGCGACCTGGTCATTTGTCCACACGTTTACGAAGTTCTACAAGGTGAATGTTGGTGCAACGGCTGATGCCTGTTTTGGCCGCAAAGTTTTGCAGACGGCTGTATAGTTGCAATTACATATGCCTTTTTTTCTGTGAGGTGTTGTTTTTTTTTTTTATTTATTTTTTTTTTTTTTTGTAAAAATGCAGTACTTTTAAGTTAATGCACTGTTGCATTCATTACCGCAGTTTTGGTGCGGTTTTGAGGGTAGTGCCTCTGAGGAGCACCCTGTGTTTGTTTTTTTTGTTTTGTTTTTGTGGTGTTTTTTTCCACACTGTCGTTTTTGTGGGTAAAGTTATACTAGTTCCCACTTGCCATGGTGGATGAAGTTTCTATGCTATTTTCCCACCCCTTGTTTTGGCACTGCTAGGGGACGTCCCAATGGCTAAGAGAGGAGCTGTGTCAGTCGGTGAATATAAGAGAAAATAGGATTTTTATTTTTTGCACTCGCCATGAAATCCTTTTCTCCTGTAATTCCTCGACTGACACAGCACCCGCCCCTCCTATTTTTCTTTACGTTGTACTGCTTGTTGACGTACCGATGGCTGCATGGGAGCCTGGGGGGTTGTTACCTAAGGCACCGCCCCTTGGGCGGAACTCAAAGTTCTGTGTTTTTCATAACCTGTTATCCCTAGTCTTCTCCTAAAGGTGGCGTAACAACCCAATGGCTAAGGAGCTGTGTCAGTCGATGAATACAGAGAAAAGGATTTTACGGTGAGTACAAAAAATCAGATTTTTTCTTGCTATTCCCACCCCTCGTGTGTGTGTGTGTGTGTGTGTGTGTGTGTGTGTGTGTGGGGGGGGGGGGGGGGGGGTTTATTTATTTATTTATTTATTTTTTTACACTGCTTGGGGACATGTCTAAGGTGAAGATGCTATGTCTTTCAATGAACGAAGAAGAAAATAGGACTTTTGTATTCACCGTAAAAATCCTTTGCTCTGACGTTCATTGACGGACACAACACCCCTCCTATTTTTGTTTGTACTGCTTTTGACGAACTGAGCTGCTGGATGCAGTGTGAGGGGGTTATAGCCAGCAGGACCGCCTCCTGGGCGGTACTGTGCAGTTTTGCTGTTTTTAACATGTTCTGCCTAGTCCTCTCCTAAAGGGGCGCTATAACCCTAAGGTCAAGATGAAGATGCTCGTCAAAGAATTTCAGTACAAAAATCCTATTTTTCTAATTAAAGAGAATTTTCAAAAAAATATAAAAATTAGCTGCTATACCTCTGGATGTTTAAAAAAAAATGACTTGTTGCTGATGCGAGTTAATGTCTTTATTTTATTTATATGAAATTGTTGCCTAATGCTTAATTACGATCCATGCTTTAATATATTTTTTTATTAAGTTCCTATTTTAATAAACAAGCTCCTCAAACATCATTGTGAATGACAAGCATTTCCAGACCACACACTCTATATGGGTTAGCTGGCACCTAACAAAGTAGTAATTTTTCAGTGGTTTCCTTTTCCTTCTCAAGCTTGAGTGCAGGAAGTGTCTCGGTGTTGGGGTTCTTTTTGTAGACTTCCGTCCTCCTATTGTAAAAATATGCCTTTGAGAAAATAGGGTTCTTACAGATCCCCTGGAGAAAAAAAGCAGATTAACTACCAAAAAAAAACATGGAAAGCTGTAAACTCCCTCCTCTCTCCCAGTGTTGCTTTTACACAGCGCCAAGGTATTTGTCAAAAATGGAGCGGTTGGTTTCACCTTTTTTTTTCTGGTTTTTAGTATTACTAAACCCAGAACGGTAAAATAAGTCTGTATATGCAGTAAAGCATACCTGTGGCACCGGAGGGGTTAATCATCTCCATTGTGTAAAAAGGCTGTTTGATCCTGTATGCACAGATCCTCCTCCTTCCACTGACTCCAAAACATGCCTAGATAAGACAGTTACTGGAGTCAGGCTGCACATGCTCAGTTTGTGTATTGCTATAGTAATTTTTTTTTTATGTGTGTGTGTGTTCGTTCGTTCGTTCGTTCGTTTTTTTTTTTTTTGTTTGTTTTTTGGGGAGAGTGTTTGAAAGTGCGTGTGATCAGCACAGGGTTAATCGGCAATGTCCAGACAGGGTCAGAGGCCCTGCAGCCTGATAGGACAATCTTGGGAAAATGTTAACTCCTCCTACAAGCTTTAACCAGATGCTGATAGAAGTGACAAGACTGCTAATATACTGCTGATGAGCAGTTTATATTAAGTAATTGCATTTCCATGTACTGTGGGATACAAGATATAGTGAATAAAGGGTCCAGGGTTTAGTAACACTTTAAATACAAATATAACCTTACAACAAATGGTAGTGGGGGGTGCATAAGACTTGGTAGCCCTGTAGAGGATGATGTTTTAGGAGGGTGCTGGGGGCAACTGTGGGGGTGGGGTCTTCATGGGAGGCTAGCGACTTTGCAGGGGCACTGGGGGAGTGAAGGCACTGCAGCAAGCAAGGGAGTTGCAGATAGCTGGAGGCCTGGGAGGAGTGAAGTCAAGCCACTAGGGCTGAAACAACTAATCGATCAATCGATCAATCGACAACTAATCGATCAATCGACAACTAATCGATCAATCGACAACTAATCGATCAATCGACAACTAATCGATCAATCGACAACTAATCGATCAATCGACAACTAATCGATTAATCGATTATGAAATTAATCTATTATTTTCATAATCGATTAATCGGCCAGTAACATATTGGGGTTAAAAAAAAACTAAAATGAGCCCTTTATAGTACTAAAAGAGAATAATCGCTACTGTAAATATTACTCACTGTTATACAGTAAAAAAATGAACCCCTTACAGTAGTGATTATCTGCCTTTTTTTTTCTACTATAAAGGGCTAATTTTAATTTTTTTTTAACCCCATTATGTTAGTAAATGTCTTAGACCTGGTTCACATCTATGTGTTGGTGCTTTTTGCAGAAATGCACTACAGTTTATTTACATGGTTTCCTATGGGACACGTTCACATCTGAAAGGGTCAGGGACTTTTAACGCAAAATGGTGCTTTATTGGTTCAATATACTTCAATGGAGAAGCTGCAGAAAAGCATGTAATGTGTTTTTGCAGCAATTTGTGTTTTTTTTTATCTGCCCAAAAAAAGGCAAAAATGCAAATTGCAGTAAAATCACGTGCGCAAAAATCAAAACGTACAGCAAAAAGCATTGCAGAAACAGATCAAAAGCAAACTGCATAGGTGTGCACCGTGCCTTATGCTGGCCACACAGATCAATTTTCAGATGAGAATATTCAGACGAAAAATCTTTGTACATTCGCTGAATGAAAGAATTTTGTTTGAAATTTTCACTTGTTTTTAACATTCTGTTTTTAAAATGAATGTAATTTCTGAACTTAAACCATACACTGTCTGAAAATTCCTTTCCAAATTTTCCCGTCACTGTGGTTGAAAATGAACATCAATTTGACCCACTTTTTTTTAAAGGTTATTAATCGATTTTAATCGAAACAATAATCAGCCAACTAATCGATTATGAAAATAATCGTTAGTTGCAGCCCTACAACCCACCCCTTCGACTCCAGTGGGGAATTGCATGGGATTAGAATCCACAGGGTGGAAAGCGCTGTCTTTTTCCAGTTTTGATTAAAAAAGTGTGTGTGTGTGTGTGTTATCTCGCCTTGAGCACATATGGCAGACAAAATATCTGGAGAAACTGTGGAAAACATTGTGCTGCCTATAATATTGTTGCAGGTTTAAGGCATGACCGGTTTGGTAGTGGGTCAGTGATATATCCTTTGAAGGACGCACAGACCTCTACAGGCTAGACAATGGCACCCTGAGTGCCATTAGGTATTGGGATGAAATCCTTGGACCCTATGCTGGTGCAGTAGGTCCTGGGTTCCTCCTGGTGCACGACAATGCCCGGCCTCAATTGGCGAGAGTATGCAGCCAGTTCCTAGAGGATGAAGGCATTGATGCCATTGAATGGCCCCCCAAGCTCCCCTGACCTAGATCTAGATCCAATAGAACACCTCTGGCACATTGTTTTAGCCCATCTGACGCCACCTGGTTGCACCTCAGTCTGTTCAGGAGCACAGTGATGCCCTGGTCCAGATCTGGGAGGAAATGCTCCAAGACATCATCCGTCTCATTAGAAGTATGCCCCTACATACAAGCATGTGGGGGGCATACAAACTACAAAGTACTTTTTATTTTATTTTATTTTTTTCCCCCCTATTTCTTTTATATTTTTAGTTACAAGTGCACAAACACTAGTTTCGTTTGGATCTCACGGTTTGACGATCATATCTTTATAAATGTGTCCCTGATGTGTTTTTGATTATGAAGCTAATATTCCTTTTCTTTTTACTTACAGGCGAAGAGTTTTCATTCTCGGTCCTTCTCACCATGTGGCTCTTTCTAGATGTGCACTTTCCACTGTGGATATATATAGAACACCCCTCTATGACCTCCATATTGATCAGAAAGGTATGGTTGAGAGTGAGCATCATGGCTCTCTGTTTGTTTGTTTTATATAGTCTGAACATCCATTAATGTATTTTTTTAATCGTACATCATGGGACACCGAGCCATAGTAGTTACTATGTGGGTTTTAGGTCACCTTTAGGTGATGGACGCTGGCACACTCTAAGACAGGAAGTCCATGCCCTATATAACCTCCGTTTTTTTTTTTTTCGCCTTTGTCTTAGGTGTTGGTCACGAGTAAAGATGTGCTGAGCTCCGCTGGAAGATTCCTTTGCTGGAGCAAGCCATGCAACCGGATCCATTCAAAGTGTCTTTTCTAGGTCAAATTGAATGGTACCCGGTCCTAGTGTCTGAAGAATCGAGGTTTTGCCTGTAACTCTTCTCTTTTTAGAGAGCTGGACCCCCAGGATCCAGTGCTTTGTTTTTTTTTCAGCCATTAAGTTTTACTGGTGGGGTGCTTTACAGGTCCAGGAGTGTGGGTTCCCCAAGGGACCCGTTTCCTGAAGGTTTGGTAATGGAGCCCATCTTGAGGGGTGAAGATTGGGTCTGTTGGTTTTTATCACAGAAAACCCTGCAGCGGGAAAGGTAAGTGGAGGCTTCTAAGGAATTATTATAATTAATTCTATAATAATAATAATTTTTTTATATCAAATGTCTCATTTTAAAGTAAATGTTGTCATGCCTAAGAGTCACCACTGGGGATAGAGCATGTACCTTGTCATGCTTTCCTCAGACCACGCAGTGCAGCAGAAACAGCAGGCTTCCCTCCCGTGAGCAGCTCAGACCGATAAGATTGGGGGGGGGGGGACTTTTTTTCCCACTAGATCACCCCCCACCTGGAACAAGCTTCCCTTCCCCTAAGAAAGGGGGAAGCCAAAAACTATCGATGCCACTCCATTTCCTTCACTGCCCCTGCTTTGCGGCCTGTCTGAGGTCTCCTCCTCGCCATCCCCTCTCCACACAAACGCTGATCCTTTCAGATCGGAGGTCCGTGCTCGCGTGGGAAAACACTTTTGAAAAGAGGGGGGCATGATGTGATGGGAGGGGCTTAGCATGCAGCAACGCCCAGAGTGGGAGTATGTTTAAAAGCTCCTTTGCTGGCTGCAGATGTTGGAGGGACACAAGAGCAAAGCGGGTCATTTAAGAGGTTGGTGACACAGGCATTCCCATTGACACATTTACTTTTAGCATCAGGCTGAGCGTTTAATGGCAGTGGCTGGACTATTGCTCAAGTGGTGGATGCGATTCTTCTGGTAATACCTCTGCATTTGTACATCAGACTATGGTCAGAAGGGGGGCTAGAAGCACTCCAAAAAAAGGCTCAAAACTAGCTTGGGTTCGCTAAAGCCTCCCCAAGCTGTTAAGCTTTTCCAGCAATGAATGGATAGGAAAAAGCATAATGTATTCGGAGTGGGATCACCCAGATAAGCAGTTTTTCCCTCCTAAAAGGTTTTCAACACTTTATCTTATGGAGGAAAATTTTATAAAACATGGGAAATCCCAGCAGTTGAAGCTGCTATATCCTCTGTGAATAAAGTTTGACTTGTCTGGTTGACAATGCTTAAAGTGGAAGTAAACCCATCGATTTAAACAGTTAAAAAAAAAAAAAAAAAAAGGCATTCCGGGAATGCTAACTGCACATTGGCTGTGCTCTCAGCCCAACTATCAAAACTATCAGACCTGCAGTTCTCCAGGATCTAGCAGGAAGAGTGTAGAAACAAATGAGTGACCTCCTCAATAACTCTAGGGTACAGATGAGTTTCGGGAGTCCCTGTCTCCTCGTTTTCTCAGATCAAACTTTCCCAGGGTTCTGGAGAAAAAAGTCTCTTTCAAGTATTGTATCGTCTTTTGTCTCAAAAGGGGATATCGGTGGTCCCCATGGAAGAGCAGGGATTGGGATTTTATTCAAACCTTTTCCCGTTATCAAAAACAAATGGGGATGTCGACCCATTCTAGATCTCAGATCTAAATCGCTTTCTGAATATCTGCTCTTTTTGCATGGAGTCAATCTTATGCTAGAAGTTGCCCACCTTGTAGAATCGATCAACATCAAGGATGCTTACTTGCATGTACCTATTTTTTCCCTCTCACCAGAAATATCTACGCTTTGAGATAAAATCTTCATTTTCAGTTTGTAGTTCTGCCATTTGGTCTAGCTACTGCACCTCGAGTGTTTACAAAGATCCTGGCTCCTCCTCTAGCCAGGTTAAGGGCTCAAGGTATAACGATTCTACCTTAGACGATCTGCTCTTGATAGACCAGTCGATAGCCCTCTTAGACCAGAGTTTGGTCAGCTACCTAGAGTACCTTGGTTGGATTCTCAACCTAGAAAAATCTTCCTTAAAACCATCAAGGAGATTGGAATACTTGGGTCTGATCATAGATGCAGCTCAGAAGAGGGTGTTCTTGCCCCAGGCAAAGATCGGTGCCATAAGGGAACTGATTTGGGTGGTCAAAGCAAAGTAGAATCATTCTATTAGACTTTGTATGAGATTGTTGGGAAAGATGGTGGCTTAATTCGAGGTTGTTCCTTATGCTCAGTTTCATTCAAGGCTACTGCAGAACATTATCCTATCTGCTTGGAACAAGAGTGCAAGCTCCAGATTTCCCAATGCGTTTATATTCAAAGGTGTGCCAAAGCCTCAGTTGGTTGATGGCCAAGAATCTGCAGAAAGGAAATCCTTCCTACCAGTTACCTGGAAAGTGGTAACAGATGTCAGCCTTTTGGGTTGGGGAGCAGTCCTGGAAAAGGCGGCTGTCCATGGGAAATAGTCCAAATCAGAAATTACCCTGCCCATCAATATTCTAGAGATTCGGGCAGCACACTTGGCCCTGAAGGCCTGGACGCTCAGGCTACAAAGTTGTCCTGTCGGCAGCTAATCGAATAATGCCACAGCAGTGGCTTATATCAATCACCAAGG
Source organism: Lithobates pipiens (assembly GCF_037356315.1). NCBI lineage: Eukaryota > Metazoa > Chordata > Amphibia > Anura > Ranidae > Lithobates > Lithobates pipiens. Next base: position 153,154,136 of record NW_027507758.1, on the reverse strand, counting down.
GGGAATGAGAAGTCGTGTGGCCCAGAGAGGCGAGTTATATCCTAACTTGCGCAGGAGACAACATACCTTGCCTATCAGCAGTCTTAATTCCAGGAATAGAGAATTGGCAAGCGGACTACTTGAGTCGCCAGCAGTTGTTCCTGGGTGAATGGTCTCTTCACCCCGACATCTTTCTGACAATGTCAAAAATGGGGCATTCCGGATGTGGATTTGTTTGCGTCCAGGTTCAACAAAAAGATCGACAACTTTGTGTCTAGAACAAAGGATGCGCTGACATGCGGAACAGATGCCTTGGTATTCCCATGGAATCAGTTTTCACTGATTTAAGCATTACCTCCTGTTATGCTGCTTTTGCGACTTCTTCGCAGGATCAAACAGCAGGAAAGAAAGTCGGTGATTCTTGTGGTCCAGGAGATCTTGGTATGCAGAGATCGTAAAGATGAGGGTAGGAGTCCCATGGACCCTACCGCCATGTCCAAACCTTCTCTCGCAAGGCCTGGTATTCCATCCTACCTTCCAAACGCTAAATTTCATGCTTTGGCTATTGAGACCCACATTCTGAAGAAGCGTGGGCTGTCAGGTTCAGTGGTTGTCTACCTTGGTTAATGCACGGATGCTGGCCTCCAGAGTCATAGTCTGGAAGGCGTATGTCTCCCGGTGTGAATCCAGGGGTTGGTACCCCAGGAAGTATGTCATAGGTAGAATCCTTGACTTTCTACAGATGGGGGTTAGAATGAAGCTGGCCTTGAGTACTATCAAAGGCCAGGTTTCAGCCTCATCTGTATTTCAACGACCACTTGCTTTGCATTTTTTGGTACATGGCTTTATTCAGGGGGTAACGCGCCTTAACCCTCTGGTTAAAATACCTCTGAACCCCTGGGACTTTAATTTAGTTCTGTCTGCATTACAAAAAACAGACGTTTGAGCCAATATGACAGATTTCCTTGGTCCCCCTGGCAAGGAAACTAGTTTTTCTGGCAGCCATATCTTCTGCAAGAAGGATATCAGAGTTGGCTGCTCTTTCTTGTAAAGACCTATTTAATTATTCACAAGAATAAGGTTGTATTGCGTCCTCATCCTAATTTTCTACGAAGGTAGTGTCAGGTTTTCATCTAAACCAGGATATTGTCCTGCCTTCATTTTTCCCAGAACCCTGTTTTGCGGAAGAAAAATCTCTACGTTCTTGATGTTGTGAGAGCTGTCAGTCTATTTGAAAGCGACTGCTCAGATTCGGAAAACGGATGTTTTGTTTGTATTACCTGAAAGTCCTAAATGAGGACAGGCAGCATCGAAATATACTATTTCTAAACGGATTCGACAAGTAATTATTCAAGCTATATGGTTTAAAGAGGAAAATTCCACCTTTTCAAATTAAAGCACACTCTACCGGGGCTGTTAGTGCTTCTTGGGCAGTGCATCACCAAGCCTCCATGGCTCAAATCTGCAAAGCCGCAACTTGGTCTTCTGTCCATACATTTACCAGATTCTATCAAGTAGATGTAAAAGGGCATGAGGATATCGCCTTTGGGCTCAGTGTGCTGAAAGCAGCAGTATAATATATCTTGTGCCCTTATTTTGTTGCATTTCCCTCCCTTCAGTTGGCATTGCTCTGGGTCATCCCACATAGTAACTACTATGGCACTGTGTCCCGGGATGTACCATTTTAAGAAAATAGGATTTTTATAACCGCTTACCTGTAAAATCCTTTTCTTTGAAGTACATCACGGGACACATGGGTCCCTCCGTCCTTTCTGGTATACATGTGTATTGCTTTGCTACAAAAACTGAGGTACTCCCCAGTAGTGGGAGGGGTTATATAGGGAGTGTACTTCCTGTCTTAGGGTGTGCCAGTGTCCATCACCTAAAATGTGGCCTATATAACCCACATAGTAACTACAATGGGTCTGTGTCAAGTGAGATGAGAATGTATAGTAAGGGGAGGTTGAGCTCTGGTTGGTGGGGTATCTGAGCCATTCACAGGAGGGACTACAGGTCCCAGCATGTCAGCTGCTTTCTGAGGCGATTGGATCTGTCCAGTGTGTGGGCTCCAGGGCCCCCTACAGGAGATCTGAGAGAAGGTTTAGGCACCTAGGGGTGTCTAGCAGTAAAGAGAACCTGTCGTCATCCATTCAGATCAAAGTAAAAGTGGGTTGCTGAACTAAAGGTCCTGGTTGAGCAATGTCATCGGTCTGAGATATCCATGCAGAGTTCATCCCCACAATCTTCTGTGCAAGCCACATGCCTGGCTTTGCTTGCCATCTGGTAAGCACATTTTTTCTAAAGGTGGTCGCACACTTTGTTCTATGAACTCACAGTATACAGATAAACACGTTAAAAACAATATATTTCACAATTCATACAGATAAATCCTATAGATCATGATATATAGAGGGCTCTAGGGTATGAGACCACAATTGAACATGATATGTGGAATACCTGACATGTTTCGGAACTTTGTTCATTTGTATAGTTCCTCCTTCAAGGGTTTTTTAATAAACTGTATGATCTAATATAAAAATACATACCGTATTTATCGGCGTATAACACGCACTTTTTCCCCCTTAAAATCGGGGGAAAGTCGTGGGTGCGTGTTATACGCCGATCCCCACTGTCTGCGAGTCAAAAATACAGAGCACCGCCGAAAAATACCGAGCCGATTGCTCGGCTCCGCTCGTAGTCCCGCCTCCCTGCTGTTTCTCTAGCGAGCGCTGCCGAAAAAGACCGAGCCGGCTGTACTGTGTACTCGGCTCGGCTTGCAGTCCCGCCCATACTGAGCGGGACTGCGAGCGGAACCCAGCCAAATACACAGTACAGACGGCTCGGTCTTTTTCGGAAGCGCTCGCTAGAGAAACAGCAGGGAGGCGGGACTACGAGCGGAGCCGAGCAAGTCAGCTCGGTCTTTTTCGGCGGCGCTCGGTCTGTCTCGGCGGCGGGAAATTTAAACATGGGCAAGGCTGCAAACGGCGCTGGCCAAGCTGCAAATGACACTGCAAAGCTGCAAACAGCAAATGACACTGATCATTCTGCAATGATGGACAAGGCTGCAGATGCACACTGATAAGGCTGCATTGACTGGCATTTAAATGTAAGTTTTTTTTTTTTTTTTTTTTTTTTTTTTTTTTTTTCTCTTAAACTTCCCTCCTAAAACTTTTTTTCCTTAAAATGCCCTCCTAAACTTGGGGTGCGTGTTATACCCCGATAAATACGGTAAGTATCAATTAGTCCATATCACAGGTATAAGGCAAATGCATAGTGTGAGGGAAGCATTGTATATGGTGAATATTAAAGGACAACAGCAAGAAAACACTTACAGTATGGGCAAATGGCTGTATAGACTCTGCAATGCATAAGAATCTTTAGATAACCAAAGTATAATGGGTATCACTCCATCGGTCCGGTCTCCACCGTTGTTACCGAAAAAGTGAAAAAATATATAGATTGCAAGATGCCCTGATGCATAAAACTGAGAAGAAGAAAAAAAATGTATTATTAAACAAGGGGCCACCCAAGTGCAGTAGGTCAAGGAGTCCTCAGGAAACGCAAATAAATGGGAGGGGCAGGAGTTCCAGAGCGATACAATATATAATAATAAAGCATCAATCTCTGAAAGAGAATGCCTAGGAGTAAATGTGATGTGTACTCTAAAGGTATTATTATTGACTGCAATAAATGTAGATAAATACCACACCTCCAAGCTATATTCTTATACCAATACATGTATAAATTTATCTAATAACTGCATATAAAGCAGTTTAATAAAGCAAATAAAGGATGTAACTAATAAAAAAATAGAAGTACAAGTATCAGAACATGAAAGGAAAAAAAACACAATTATACTGGTAGCATTCAGAAGCATACAGTCTGGGCATGCAGCAACTGAATGCTGATGTCAGGTTTATATAGTGATTCAACCAGGTGTGTAATTGCAAAGCCTGCCCCTGGAGGGGACGGGTATAGGTGCTGAATGGTTGTACAACGCAAGTCTCCCGCCTCACCACTCCCCCCTACTCCAAACTCCACTGGCAAGTGTCAGCAGAGACGTGTATGCAGGGATAACTGTTTCCCCGGCGGGGCGTCGTCGCCGTGTCAGACGTCGGAGCGCCGCCTACACGAGGAGACGGACGGGAAGGGGCGTAAGACTGAGTGATGATGTTATGTGCATATGTGCGAGGAAAACATCCCAACCCGCAACCGCTAGCAATGAATAAACATTGGTGGCGGGAGGCGTGCACGCGCAAAAAAAAAAAAATACATTGGCTGATGCGCAATCGGGTCCCACACCTACTACGCAACCAAAAGACTGGCCCCGAGACTAAAAGAAAATTTCAAGGGGGGCCCCCCCACCCCCCATGTTGGGACACCAAAAAACCCGAAGCACAAAGGCAAAACAAAAGGAGACTGACGAATGGAGTGAGCCTGAGAAAGCAATACAGTAATTGATTAACCACCTTCAGACCGGACCATTTTGCTGGTAAATGACCAGAGGTCTTTTTACAATTTGGCACTGCGCTGCTTTAACTGGTAATTGCGCGGTCATGCAATGTTGTACCCAAACAAAATTTGCGTCCTTTTCTTCCCACAAATAGAGCTTTCTTTTGATGGTATTTGATTGCCTCTGCGATTTTTATTTTTTGCGATATAAACGTAAAAAGACCGCAAATTTTGAAAAAAAATGATATTTTCTACTTTTTGTTATTAGAAAAATCCAATAAACTCAATTTTAGTCATACATTTAGGCCAAAATGTATTCAGCCACATGTCTTTGGTAAAAAAAAAAGTCAATAATTGTATATTTATTGGTTTGCGCAAAAGTTGTCACATCTACAAACTAAGGTACGTTTTCTGGAATTTACGCAGCTTTTAGTTTACGACTGCCTATCTCATTTCTTGAGGTGCTAAAATGGCAGGGCAGTACAAAACCCCCCCAAATGACCCCATTTTGGAAAGTAGACACCCTAAGGAAATTGATAAGTGGCATGTTGAGCCCATTGAATATTTTATTTTTTTGCCTCACGCGATTGAATAATGACAAAAAAAAAATTTTTTTTTTTTTTTTTTTTACACAAAGTTGTCACTAAATGATATATTGCTCACACATGCTATGGGCATATGTGAAATGACACCCCAAAATAAATTCTGCTGCTTCTCCTGAGTACGGGGATACCACATATGTGGGACTTTTTGGGAGCCTAGCCGCGTACGGGGCCCCGAAAACCAAGCACCGCCTTCAGGCTTTCTAAGGGCGTTACAGTTTTGAAGGCCATAAAATGCCAAGATGGCACAAACCCCCCCCAAATGACCCCATTTTGGAAAGTAGACACCCCTAAATTTAGGGGTACACTAGTGAGACTAGGTAATAAATGGCGGGTGCCCTGAAACTATAAAAAAAATAACTAACCAACCAGCGTCACCTGTAACAGTTATATGGTGATCACTGGTGAAAGGGTTAACTAGGGGGCAATCAGGGGGCTTTATGCGGTAGTATATGGGGGTCCCTGGCGCTATAAAAAGCTGCGGCGAACCTAAATACCTACCTGCCTAACTAGCGTCACCTGTGACACTAATACAGTGATCAGAAAAACGATCGCTTATTAGGCTGGGTTCACACTGGAGCGATGCGGGAACGCCACGAATCCGCGGCGGGTTGCCGCATCACATGCCTCCCAGCGGTAGTTCACACTGCCCTATGCGAACTGCTGGGAGTGTCAGTGAAATGTTAATGACACCCCCAGATCAGTTTGCATATCGCAGTGCGATCTGCAAACTCGGATCGCATGGTGTGAACACCCATGCGATCCGATTCTGCTGCGGACCAAAAAAAGGGTCCCGTGCGAGTTTGCGGCGGGTGCGACACGAATTCAGCCATACTATCTGTATGGCTGAACTCGAATCGCACAGAGATCGGATGTGATTTGCACTGCAGTGCGGTGCGAATCACATCCATTCTCATAAACCGCTGCAATGTGAACCCAGCCTTAGTGACACTGGCGACGGGGGGTGATCACGGGGTTAAACCTTTATTGGGGGGGTTAGGGGGGTACCTTAGAACTAAAGGGGGCTAACCCTAACTGCCCTAACAGTTATTACAGTCACAAATGACACCAATGCAAAAAAAAAAAAAAAAGCAATTGGTGTCACTGTGACTGGGGGGGCAGGGGTAATTGGGGGGTGATCGGGGGGTAAAGGGGGGGTGTGAGTGTGCCTGGCATGTTCTACTGTATGTGTGGTGTGTTGGTGCAACTCACCGAACCTCTCTCCTCGGTGCCGGAACGAAAAATACCGACACGGAGGAGAGAATACATCACTTCCTCTCCTGTGTTTACATTACAGGAGAGGAAATGATGTCACGGGACATTTTCATTCGTCGGGAGCGATCGCGAGAGGGTGGCCATGAATGAATGGCCGTCCCCTCGTCCGGGATCGCTCCCGAACGAATACCGACCGCCGCAGGCACCGGGCGGGGGCCCGATCGGGCCCCCGACCGGCGGGCAGGCAAGGACGTACATGTAAGCCCTTATGCCTGCCCGTGCCATTCTGTCGACGTACATCGTCGTGCGGCGGTCGGGAAGTGGTTAAACGTTATTTATGATTAGTATTATGATCCTTTAACCGCTTAAGGACCGCCTCCTGCACATTTACGTCAGCAGAATGGCACGGCTGGGCACATCAACGTACAGGTACATTGCTCTTTAAGTGCCCAGCCGTGGGGCACGCCCGTGACCCGGTCCTGATTTCCGTGTTCGCGGGACCCGATAGCCGCTGGTGTCCCGCGATCGGGTCACAGAGCTGAAGAACGAGGAGAGGCATGTGTAAGCAAACGTCTGTCTCCCTGTGCTTCCTAGTGTGGCTCTCACTGATCGTCTGTTCCCTGTTATAGGGAAAGACTGTCAGTGACGTCACATGCCAAGCCACGCCCCCAACAGTAAAAAACACACATGTCACATTTAACCCCTCCCTGACCCCTAGTGGTTAACGCCTTCACTGCCAGTGTCATTTACACAGGAATCAGTGCATTTAAAGTGGTTGTAAACCCTTACAAACCACTTTGACCTACAGGTAAGCCTAGATTAAGGCTTACCTGTAGGTCCAAGAAATATCTCCTAAACCTACACTGTTTAGGAGATATTTACAAAAAGACAGGTACCGCTGTCTATGGCGCATGCGCCGTAGACAGCTGCGAGCAGGCCGCAGATCATGGCGATATGCCGCTCGTGTGGACTCCTGTGCGGGTGCCGGAGCAGCGAGACCTAGAAGTCACTCCGGGATACATGGCAGCGGTGAAGATGGAGGACCGCTTCGGGGCTTCGTTCTCAGGTAAGTTATTCATAATGAGCTAGCATGCTATGCATACTAGCCCAATATGCCTTTGCCTTGCAGGTTGCATTTAACCTCTTCCTGCCCGCCCTATAGCCGAATGACGGCTATAGAGCAGGCGCTTTCGTCCGGGAGGCCGTCCCTGGGCGCCCTGTTGTTTACTGCCGCCATGGGCGCGCATCGGGGAAGTTCTGTGTTTGCCGTGTCCCCCGGAGACAGGCAAACACAGATCGCTGTAAACGGCCAATCACAGCGGCCGTTTACAGCGCGATCGGCGTGTCCAATGTGAGATGATCTCATATGTAAACATATGAGATCTCTCAGCGCCGCTCTCCCTCCTCACACAGACAGTGTGTGAGAGGGGAGAGATGAACGGCTGCAGCGGCCGTAAGTGTAAAAAAAAAAAAGTGCCATCCTGCCCCAGTGCCACCTGTTAGTGCCACCTGTCCCCAGGGCCATCTGTCCCTAGGGCCACGTGTCGTCTGTCCCCAGAGCCACGTTTCGTTGTCCTGGTGCTCCAGGGTCTTCAAAAGTGTAATCGGTAGTCAACAAGTTAGATGTGTAATTTATGCTCCTAGAACACATGATGGCGCTCCCTACATGTTGGGCCGCTCTATGTGGCCAGGCTGTGAAAAAGTCCCACACATGTGGTATTGTAATACTCAGGAGGAGTAGCAGAATTTATTTTGGGGGTGTCATTTGTGGTATACACATGCCATGTGAGAGAAATAACCTATTACAATGCCAATTTTGTGGAAAAAAAAAAAAATGAAAAATCTTAATTTTGCAAAGAATTGTGGGGGAAAAAAATGACAACATCAAAAAGCTCACTATGCCTCTTACTAAATACCTTGGAATGTCTACTTTCCAAAAAGGGGTCATTTGGGGGGTATTTGTACTTTCCTGACTTGTTCGGGTCACAAGAAGTGAGATAGGCCACCAGTACATCAGATATGATCAATTTTGTGCAATTCGCACCACAGCTTGTAGACTCTCTAACTTTCTTAAAGACTAAATAATATCCACTAATTTGGGTTATTTTTACCAAAGATATGTAGCTGTATAAATTGTGGCCAAAATTTATGAAGAAAAATTAATAATTTGCATAATTCTGTCACAGAAACAAAGAAAAATATGCGTTTTTTTTCAAAATTTTTGGTCTTTTTTCATTTATAGCGCAAAAAATAAAAATCCCAGAGGTGATCACATACCACCAAAATAAAGCTCTATTTGTGGGGAAAAAAGGACAAAAAAAATAATTTGGGTACAGTGTTGCATGACTGAGTAATTGTCATTCAAAATGTGAGAGCACCGAAAGCTGAAAATTGGTCTGGGCAGGAAGGGTGTTTAAGTGCCCAGTAAGCAAGTGGTTAAAAAAAGTGCCTTTACTTCCTCTTTAAATAGCACTGATTGCTGTATAGATGACAGTGGGCCCAAAAAATGTCCGATGTGTCCGCCATAATGTAGCAGTCACAATAAAAATCGCAGATCGCCGCCATTAATGGTAAAAATAAAAAATGCTATAAAACTATCCCCTATTTTGTAAATGCTATAACTTTTGCGCAAACCAATCAATCGCTAATTGCGATGTGTGTGGGTTGTTTTTTTTGTTTTTGTTTTTTTTTTAACAAAATCGTCGCTCTTTTTTTGTTTATAGTGCAAAAAATAAAATCCACAGCGGTGATCAAATACCACCAAAAGAAAGCTCTGCGTGGGGGGGGGGGGGAAATACGCCAATTTTGTTTGGTAGCCACGTCGCACGACCGCACAATTTGTCAGTTAAAGCGATGCAGTGCCGAATCGCAAAAAGGGGCCTGGTCCTTTTGGCTGCAAATTGGTCCAGGGCTTAAGTGGTTAAGATCCGGTGCGTTGCATTCTACATGCACATTATAAAGCCTTGTTCATTAACATTTGTGTTAAGACAGCCAATTTTATTGACCAGAATGCACAAAGATGTCTGATCCATTATTTTCTGACTCGCATAATGGACCCTTGACAGTAATTCAATCTCCAAAGACACTGTCACTGTTCCCCGCATGGGCAAGGAGACGGTCTCTTTTAAGAAAACCCTTTTGTGCTACTTTTATGGAAAGAAAATGGTTACCAAAGCCTGAATGACAAAGTAAAGAGAAAACCATGACAGTAAGACCATATTAATGCTCTTGTCTGAGCTTGTCACTAGTTGCCTATATGGAAAATAAAGCCTGTTTTGTGCTTTGGATGTTTTCAGTTTACGGAGAGTTGTGGAAGACTGGGATGTTTGAGCGAATGTCAATGCAAACGGATGAAGATGAGCACAGCATCGAAATGCATTTACCTTATACTGCTAAAGCAATGGAAAGGTGTGTGGGGTGTTTTTTTTTTATTTATTTTTTTTTTATTTTTTTTTATCCTTTTATGTGATTTTACTCAATACGCATGTGAATTGATTTTGTCTCCTGAGAACTGCACCCAATTATTTTGTATAGGTTTCTGCAGGCTGATCTCATTGACCTCCCCTTTTCTCTGAGTCTCAAAAAAGGCACTTGCCTCATCCAGTATTATGTATGACCGTTGGTTACTAAAGTATACATAGTAATCTAGAATTGATACAAAGGGGCACTGGTTGGGATCACCAGCCACTAGAACAGTTATCTGTGATTATGCTGTAGATGCTAAAGTCTGAGCACCATGTGAGCACAGCGACTTTAAATGGTATGTGTTCCACCAATATGTCTTTATTTGACCTCGGGATCGAGCATGCTCAATGCGCAAGCCGCTTTCTATGGGGGCACTCGGAAGGGTGGAGGAGCCAGCAACTGGTGGGGGACCCCAGAAAAGGAGGATCTTGGCTGCTTTGTACAAAACCATTTTTGTGAAGGTGTGGTTTTTCTTTTTTTTCTTTTTCTTTCCCAATATCACTGATAATTTACAGTAGTGAAAGGGTGACATGTGAAACAGAACCTCAGAATTATTTGGCTTGCTTTTTCTCAGGTGTCATTCGTGTTCAGTTTTTCAGGGGGTCTTATTGATGCTATTGTACATCTGATTTTTGTTTTCTTGAAACTTCAGCATGCCATATTTCAATTATGAATAGAGGGGAAGGATTAATATCACTGTCTTGCTACTTACAGCTATCTGGACCGCTTTTAGGCTGGGTTAACACTATTGTGAACTGGATGTGGAATCGCCACATCCAATTTGCTACAGCAGGAGATTGTGATCGGCTCTCTATGGAGCCTGTTCACACAGGATTCTGAGGACTCAAAGAAAACTTTTATTTAAAATCTGCTGGGTAACAAATGGCTAAGTTTGACGATTATGTCACCGCCTTGATTGCCTGCTGTTCTTAACACTTTTATTGATGCCAGGAAGTATAGTTTTTACTATGCTTTCCACCTTCCAACTTAAAACTTGCAGCTCACCTAAACACCAGCTGCATTGAAAATGGTTTGACCCCCTGTCAAGATTATTTGCTGTCCATGTCCCTATTAGGGATATTCACCCCTCTATTTGTACTGCTAACCATTGTCGCTGAAAAAGTGAAGGGTAATCCCAACATTTTGTCCCCAGAATAGGAGGTAAGGGGAAATCTTCCAGTGGGGAGACACCTGTTCAAAAGTTACAGAAAATTACAGCCATTATAAAGTGCAATCAATCACACAGGGCCTAGACAAAGCTTTACTGGGTTAAGAAATCTTCAGAGAAGCAGTAAGAATTGTCCTTCAGACTGTAACGCCTGTCTAGAAATGACTGCATTTTAATAGTGTAGTAAGATTCTGTTTTCACCATTTTTGCATAATCCTCTATAATATACCATACTACAGTTGCTACATTTTTGCTCTAATGCTTGAATTTTTATTAGCTTAATATAACTTCTTTGACCTAGTATGTTTGTTTGTTTCTCGTTTTCTGTTTTTCTTCTTTTCTCTTTTCTTAGCCATAAGGATGAGTTTACCATTGTTCCTGTGTTGGTCGGAGCTCTTAGTGAATCAAAGGAACAAGAATTTGGAAAACTTTTTAGCAAATACTTAGCAGATCCTTCTAATCTTTTTGTAATTTCTTCAGATTTTTGCCACTGGGGTAAGTATATTTAGTCCACTAAAGCATTGATATTTTTCAGTATTTCCATGTATATTTAACCGCTTCACTTTCAGCCTGGGTTCATACCCATGCGATCCGATTCCTGTCCATATTCAGTTCCCACTGCGATATGCAAACTAATCTGGGGATGTCATTGACTTTGTATTGACACCTGCAGCAGTCTGCAGAGGGGGGAAGTGTGAACTGCCTACGAGGGAGATGTGACGTGGAAACCTGCACTGGAATCGCGCTGGATCACGAATCACAATAGTATAAACAGGGGCCATATTTCAGCTTATAGTACTGTCACACTTAAATTGTGCAGTAATGCAACACTGCACCCAGATAACTTATTATTATTATTATTATTATTATTATTATTATTTTCACAACTAGAGCTCTTTTGGTGGTATTTAATCACTGCTGTTTTTTGCAAAAGAAACATTTAGAAAATTTTGTTTTTCTTAGCGTTTGCAAAATTTTATTTCTTCATACATTTAGGGCCAGTTCACAAGATGTGTGTGTGTGTGTGTGTGTGTGTGTGTGTTTTTTTTTATTTTTTTTTATATATTCTGCATCAAAACCCTGATGGGTTTACTTCCTCTTTGTTTCCCTGCAAAAATGCAAAGCATAATGGGCTACTATGCATCATAGTAGCCCATTATGTGTCACTTACCTGACATAGGAGCCTGCGATGTCCCCAATTATTATTATTTCCCCCCCCCCCCCCCCCCCCTCGCGGGCAAGAAGCGTCAATCTTCCTTTCCGGGGTCACAGACTCCGCCTCTGTGACTGGCCAGAGTCGCATGACGTCACTCCCGCGCGGTGCAGCCGCCAGTCACGGCATGTCCTTTAATGAAAACTGCACGCCGTGACCCTTCTAAAGTGCGCATGCGCCGAATACATTGGTACAGACCGGGAAGATAATAGCACAATATTGGGTTGTAGAAAAGTAGAGCCATGCATGTATACATCATTGGTAAGATAAAGATACTTATGCGCTCAGCTGACACCACCACAATCGGGAGTTCAACATTTTTTACTGCTCTAACATAAGGAACCCCCATGCAGTTTTTGTGTTTAGTCAGCAGCTACAAACTCTGTAGCTGCTGGCTTTTAATACAAACACTCACCTGTCCCAGGATGTGCTCATCTAAGCCATCCCTTCCCTTGGTCTTCTCTCCCAGGTGCCAGCATCTTGTAGTAACAGCTTGCAGCTTCATAGCCGGGTGCCCACTGCCCATGTACAAGTCGTTCTACACATTGTGAATGGTTCCACAGTGTTCTGGAACCTATGACCTTTCCCATATGACTGCAGGGAGGGAGTGGTACTGAGAACTTCCACTCTGATCGCCTAGACAACCTTTCAGAGGTTGAGATCTACCTGGACAACATGGAGGAAAGCATGGGGAGTTGAGGGGTCTACTATGCAGCACGCTTTAAAAATAAATAAAAAAATCAAGCTCCCAATGAAAAGGCAGCATCACAGTAATGACCTCTGTCCCCTTCATATCGCCCTCCCGCTGTAGTGTCTCCTGCCTCCCTCCCCCCACGGTAGTGTTCTCTGCCCCCCACAGTGTCCTGTACTGTACTGAGTTGCTGAGTGATCCTAGTAACCAGTTGGTGAGCAACCCTTGCTCTACAGTTAACAGGAGAGCGGTGGAGGTTGGGAGGCAGAACCGTGGTCACGAACCACTTGTCTAGCCCCCTGTGGTTGCCCTCCATCAGCTCGCTGACCCCCAGCCTAGGCAATCGGAGCAGGTACCTGTCACAACCAGTGCTATTTATAGAAGGAAGGGGTTGGGGGGGGGGGGGGGCCTTGAATTGCAACTTCCCCTTTTTTGAGTGGAGCGCAGCTTTAAGATTGAATTGCTTCTGGTCCAACTTCATGATGTGGCTGTTTTAAACTGTTTATTTCCAATACTGCACTCAACACTGACATTTGTATAATTGTTTCCCAAAAATTATCTATGAAAAATGCGTTTAATTTCTGTAATTTTTCTTCATAATTTAGTTCATCCATTGACCTAGAAAACTTAACCTATACCCACAGAGATCACTCTGTAAAAGGATGGAATATTTGGAGAATGAGCCACAGCGTTGAGCCAATTCCCCTTGTTAATGTGAATTGGTTGTTACTACCTATGATGAAAATGTGATGAGTAGGGATGGTAATAGTTTGGGCTTTGACAATAGGAAATCTTCTGTGAGTAGAATTATGGTTTCTGGTCTGATATTTGGGCTCATGAATACAACAATTGTGCTACGAGAATAGAATATTACCCGTACCAACTGGATCTAGTATACTGAGGTGACGTATTATCCCCTGTACAGATTTTAATATTGAGGTTCACGATGAGCGGAGTTGTTTTTTTTTTTTTATTTTTTTTTTTTTTTTTTACTTACATTTTTATACTCGCTGTAGAGGGGATTACCAATTTTGATATATTCATCTTGTGTTCCAGGTCAGCGATTTCGTTATACATATTATGATGAATCTCAAGGAGAAATATATAGATCAATTGAAAACTTGGACAGAATGGTAAGCAATGTGATTTTTATATACAGCTGTTTGTGTGTGTGGGTTTTTTGTTTCTCATCAAATATAAGGTTATAATAACCTTGCTAATAATTTAAGTTCTTAGTATGTGACTTGAAACAAACAAACTCCAGCTCACACGTTATAATCAGTTGCAGCAGACAGTGTTTGTGGGTTTTTTTTTTTTTCTTTTTGGATAAAGGGCTTGCATAAATAAAAGCTGATCATTTTAATCACCTCTGCCAGTGTAAGGTGGTTTGTCTCACATGTAAACTGATGCATTCTACTGGAGAATTTGTGTTGTGAAAAACAGACTTGCAGGAAGAGTTACTAGACAAAAATAGAGCCTAAAAGAAACAGCCATCACATCTAAGAATTGGTAAGCAGCAATATGTTTTACTTTTGGGTTTAATACTACTTTCGTTTTTGTGTACGTGTGACAAGTGCATTTTTAAATCGGTATTAAACCCGCAGTTTGTTTAAAAAAACAAAAACCTACAAGGCAAAGGCATAATGAGCTAGTATGCAGCGCATACTAGCTTATTATGAAATACCTTAGAACGAGGCGTCGGCAGGTGATCTCGGTCTGGCAGACACCGGACCTTGCCGGAAAGAAGTCTCCCGCGTGCATGCGCGGGAGTGACGACACTGTGTCTCCGGCCACTCACAGCCGATACGTGGAAGACACGCCGAGGGAAAATGTCAGCTCCCTCGGCGTTTCTTCCACGTATCGGCTGTGAGTGGCCGGAGACACGGTGTTGTCACTCCCGCGCATGCACGCGGGAGACTTCTTTCCAGCAAGGTCCGGTGTCTGCCAGACCTTTCAGCCAGGCAATTCAGAGCACATGCACCGCTGAAGTCAGCAGCTGCATGCAAGGGGAATATCTCCTAAACCGTACAGGTTTAGGAGATATTCTTTTTACCTACAGGTAAGCCTTATTATAGGCTTACCTGTAGGTCAAACTACTTGGTTTTGCACAGAGCAGCCCTGATCCTCTTCTTTTTGTGGCACTGGCTCCTCCCCTCTGAGCCCACCTTTCCCAATAGCAAACCCCTTGCAGGCACGCTCCCACTATCTCTCTTCATTGGCTGGCTAGCTATGTTTACAAGGGGATGCTGCCTTTTAGAATCACTTTAAGGTGTGTGTTTTTTTTTTTTTCTCCTTAACCACTTCAGCCATGGAAGGATTTGCCCCTTCGTGACCAGAGCACTTTTTTTTGCGTTTCGGCACTGCGTCGCTTTATCTGACAGTTGCACGGTCGTACAAAGTTGTACCCAAACAAAGTTGATGTATTTATTTTTTTCCCCACAAATAGAGCTTTCTTTTGGTGGTATTTGATCGTATTTTGCGCTATAACCAAGAAAAGAGCGTCAATTTTAAAAAAAGCTATATTTTTTACTTTTTGCTATGATATCCCACAAAAATATATAAAAACATTTTTTTCTTCAGTTTAGAGAACTGAGGTTGAGAACTACTGGCCTTCTCGCCATTAAATGGATGTGATCAGTGGCTGACAAGCTGCTAATCACGTCCATTGATTCCTAGATGTGGAACCCCATAGCTGTCCGATGTGTGCCCAGATCCTCCCAACCCTGTGCCTCAATCAGATCCCCCTCCTACTGTGCCTGTGTCCTCCTGATGCCCGCTGCTCTCCCAGCTCATAACCATTGTGCTATAAAATATAAAAGTAGAAGTCATCTTCCAGGACGGCACACCTGAGATGACTGGTCTCACCTGACAGAAAACACAATCAACAGAGTTTAAAAGGCCCCACCCTTCCCTCTGTCCCTCAGTTATTGATTGTGTTTCCCACAGGATGGCAGCAAAACTGCCCCCCCCCCCCCCCCCGAGCCGAGCCGACCAAAAGTCGGGGACCAAGGTCTCCCCCCGAGGTCAAACCTAGAGCAGCCAGCAGCTCTTCCCCGCTTTCTCCCTAAAAAGAAAGCACTCGGGGGGGGGGGGGGGGCGATACAACAAGGACGCCCTGAGATTCTGGTGGCACTAGGACAAGGTGAGGTATCCATAACCCAGGGACTTTGCATCACACTCAACCCTCCTACCTGACAGTGGTGAATGGCACGAGGGGCCACCCGACTATCCCCCATATCCGGGGAAGGAGTCCCAGATGCTTATTGGCATGCTTTCTTCCAACTCTCTGTGCATAGTGAGCCGAGGGATCTCTTGCTCGCCGCTATGCTATGGCATTAGTCGGCCGCTACTGAGCATGTCTGGATGTCGCACCGGTGGTTCCGGACTACACCAAAATGGCGGCGAGTGGAGCGGGGTTCCGTGGTCCTGAGTCCCCCAAATCTTCCTGGAACTAACCTACCCGGCGGTTGATCATAGAGAGGATGGAGGAGGGCGTACCAGATCTGACAGCATCAGAGGTCAGCACAGGGGGCGAGTGATCTGGCTAGTGTGGGGAGGGGATTTGGGGTGGCCCTATTTGCCTCTCCCCCACAGGATACCCGGTAAATGGGTTTAGTATTTGTCATTCACAGAAACTGAATGCCCTGCCCAGGGGACGGCCAGTAGGTCTAAGTCCAAAGCCACCTCAAATACAAGGCGCTGTGGGTATTGTAATGAGAAACTCCCACTAGACCACAGCAAACGTTTCTGCTTCAAATGCATCTATAAATTAGCAGGCAAGGAGACTGCACAGGTTGTAAAGGAATGCTGGGCGCTACAGTCAGAGATGCTATCAACCTTCCAGTCCTTTAGGACTACAATCGAGAAACGACAGGTAGAAGCCCCTTTCAGTAGGGAGAGCTCACCCTCACAGGACGACATGTCTACCAGTTATACTGGGGGTTCCCAAGAACCAGTCCCCTACTACTGAGATGAGGAGGAGGTACAGGACTCAGAGCAGAGCTCTCGAGAGGAAGGGGAGGACTCTGACCAGGATAGCCAGGTGGAGGCCAAGCCTGGGGGGACACCTTTTCTCAGCCGAGGACATGGAGGGTCTCCTTAAGGCTATCTATGCATCTGAGGACATGCAGATGCTCAACAGGTTGATGGACCATGTCTCACGTAAAAGACTCCAAGGAAGTAGTAGACTCCCTGGAGGTCATTGGAAGGGTGGTAGCTTTCTTGGCAGATGGAAAGAGAGGGATAAAGGGAAGACATTTTTTGAGGCCCCTCTGCAAAAAGCCAGTTTAAAGGTGAGCAGAGGAAAAATTTAAAAAGGTGGAATCCTTTTTTTCTGGGTCCGGACCTTCCAACAAGGAAGCCAAATGAAGCCAATAAAGGTTGGCGCAAGGCTCTCGTGATTTCTCCCCCAGTGGGAAAAGATCAGAGTCCTTGCATCCTAAATCTTGTAATTTTCTCGTAACCTGTCTTCTCAAAGACCCACTGAAGGCAAGGGCCTTTTGGGCAGTGTCTGAACTCGCAGAACAGGAGGTCGTTGTCCCTGTTCCCGTGGGTCAGATGGCCCTAGGGTTCTATTCCCACATTTTTGTGGTTCCTAAAACTATCGGGCAAGTTTCAGCTGGTTTATAAATCTACGGAAGCTGAACCAGTACTTGCTATACAAAAAGTTCTGGATGGAGAGTATCTATATACGGTCAGACACCTTCAGAAAGGCGTCTTCGTGATCACATTAGATCTGAAAGATGCTTATTTGCATGTCACCATTGCCCCAGAACATCAAAAATACCTGCGATTTGCAGTAGGACAGAGCAGGGTGTACAGCATTGGCAGTTCAGGGCGCTCCCCTTTTGCCTAGCGGCCAGTCCAAGAATCTTTACCAAGGTTCTCGCCGAGATGGTATCCTTTTTTCACCTCTAGGGGATAGTATTGATCCCGTACTTAGACGATATGCCGATTTACAGCCCAGCCCTAGAACAGCTCTGGGTAGACTGACAGTGTTGTCCACTCTGGATTCCCTGGGTTGGATGGTCAGCCGGGAGAAGTCCTCCCTGGACCCGTCGCAGTCCAAGATATACTTTGGGCCACGGAGTCTATCCGGTACGCTAAGCTTTTTTTTTTTTTTCTTCCACCAGAAAAAAAATCTCAAAGGTTCAGGGGCGGTGTCAGCTCTCCTCAAGGCCGGAGAGCCCTCATTAAGGAACATTATGAAAGTGCTGTGGCTTATGACATCTTGCATTCCAGCTGGGCCCAGCTCCACTCCCGGGGACTCGAGGGAAGTCATCATTTTGGCAAACCAGAGACAGATTTGTTTGCCTGCCAGAAGAAAACGACAGTTTGGAAGTTCTCCCTCACCAGGGAACAGGGTTCACGGGGAGGTGGATGCCTTGGCCCAGAACTGTAATTTTGACCTGGCGTACGCATCCCCCCAAGTGCTCATTCCCCAGGTGTTACAGAAGCTGTCCCAGTCGCACGATACCCAATTCTGATTGCACCCTGGTGGTCGAAGCAGGCTTGGTTCCCCACCCTGAGGAGATGGTTGGTTGCTCTTCCTCTGCATCTCCCTGTCTGACGCGATCTCATTTGCCAGGGCCTAGTCGTCGTTCATCCTGACCCAGGGTTTCTTTCCCTGATGGCCTGGCTTTTGAGAGGGAGATCCTCAGGAGTAGGGGATGTTCAGAGAAGGTAATTGATACTTTTGCTTAGTAGAAAAACAGTCACTAGGCAAATCTATGCAAAAGTTTGGAAGGTCTTCTCCCGCTGCGCTCAGTCTAGGGAAGGCGCTCTCTAAACAGTCCTGACGGTTTTAGATTTCCTCCAAGATGTGGTGGACCAGGGTTTAGCAGTCAGCACCCTTAAAGTTCAGGTGGCAGCCCTGTCAGTGGTGTTTGACAGTAGACTAGCTCGGAACCCCCTTGTAAAAAGATTTTTGACAGCCAGGGAAAGGTTAACCCCGGTAAGGACGATCTGGTTTCCACCGTGGGATTTGTCCCTGGTACTGGACGCCCTAACGAAAGGGCCTTTTGAGCCGGTGGCTCAATTTCCATTTAAATTTCTTACCCTTAAGATGGCTTTCCTTCTTGCCATCACCACAGCCAGGATTGGCGACCTACAAGCTCTGACTATTAAAGAGCCCTTTTTGTTGCTCCTGGAGGATAGGGTAATCCTCAGACAGGATCCGTTCTATTTATCAAGTGACCTCGTGGTGTCACAGGAGATTATTCTTCCATCATTTTGTCAGAACCCCAAAAATAAGGAAGAAAAATTTCACCTTTTTAGACATTGTCTTCTAGTCTATTTAGAGAGAGTGAGAGAGTTTAGGAAAGCAAACCATCTACTAATTACTTTTTGTGGCCAGAGAAAGGGTCTTCAGGCCTCCAAACCAACGATAGCTAGGTGGATCAAACAGACTATCTCAGTAGCTTACAGCACTCGGGTAGACCTGTCCCAGCCCACCTTAAGGCTCACTCAACTAGATCTCTGGCGACCTCCTGGGCAGAGAGGGCAGGCGTTTAGATTGATCAAATCTGCAAGGCAGCAACATGGACGAGTGGAACTGTTGTCCCCTCAGGACTTTGCATTCGGCAGGAAGGTCCTACAGGTGGTGGTCCCACCCTATGGTAGGCCTGAACTTCTTGCTCATCGTCTCAGGTGTGCCGTCCTGAAAGATGACTGGAGAAAATTACCAGTTAGACTTACCGGTAGCGGGTTTTCTGGGAAATCTTCCAGGATGGCAGGCCTACTTCCCTACCCTTCATTGTTGGTGGTATTTCGATTCTTCACAGAATGTACCCTCTGGCACTGCTGCGGGTTTATACTTTGTCATAACTGAGAGACAGAGGGAAGGGTGGGGCCTTTTAAACTCTGTTGTGTGTTTCCTGTCAGGTGAGACCTGTCATCTCATGTGTGCCATCCTGGAGGATTTCCCAGAAAACCTGTTAACGGTAAGTGTAAAGGCCCGTACACACGATCTGACTTTTTGACAACAAACATGCAAATTAGCTGTTTTAAGGCAACATCCGACCCTGTGTATACTCCATTGGACAAATGTTGGCTGTGCGAACAGACAAACTTTTCGACAACATAAGTCCGATGGAGCAAAGTCCGATCATGTGTAAAGAAAACCATCAGACTTTACAAACACGTATGCTCGGAACCAATGCAAAAGATCAGATAACAATACAGAAATTTACCAAAGGTGGCGGTAAAGAGCAGAAACCCACATGATTTGGTGAAAGTCGGCTGAAAAAGCCTGATCGTGTGTATGCGTAACAAGTCCACGGGCAACGCCCTTTGTACTGAAATCCACGGGAAAGTTTGTATAAAGTCTGATCATGTATGAGGCTTTATTGGTAATTTTCTCACCTATTCTTTCACGACAGCAGCTGAAAAGAGCGCAGCTCCACCCACTTCCCAGGAAATGCGGCAGCACTTCCACCATGGCCTCAGTTGTGTTTCTTCCAACCATGGTGGAAATTCTGCAGGGGACCAGGGGTGTGATGCGCTCTTTCCAGGTGGAGAAGGGTTAAGAGCATACCTGGTGGGGTGTAGTTTTTTTTTTTTTCCTGTCTGGCCAGCCTGTTTTCCAGGTGCCTTTCCCCTTCTCAAGCCCGGCTAGGGTAGAGGCCAGTGGAGGTCCTGCACTGATAGACCGAAGTCTACGAGCTGCACAGGGGTCTTCAAATTCGGTGTGCCGTCTCTAGAGGGCCTGCGCTTGTTCGGTCCGAGTGGCGGGTGACGCCACTGCAGGACGGGGCGGGACTTCTGGCTGTGCATGGCGGCTTCTGGTTCCAGCCTCTGGAACGCAGAAGGGGGAGGCGGCAGCCTTGACGGGTGCAATTTCCAGTCATTGCTGTGGCGAAAGGACTGGGAAAATTCGAAATAAAATCTGCTGGACATCATCTGAGACCCTGGAGCCAGAGGAACCTGTGCCATGAGCCATGAACCTGCGCCATGAGCATCAGGTAGAGGCAGTGGCCTCTGTTAGTTTACCTGGGATATGTATGTTTTGTCCCTCCCCTTCCTAGGGTGTTCACATGATTTTCTAGTAAAAAAAAAAAAAAAAAGCAGTCAAGTTCAGGTTAATACTGAATTTGAAGATCTTGAACAGGTCCATTCGATACAAAATATTCCGTATTGACACAATATATTCAGCGAGGAAGCTTCTTTTTTTTGCCCTCTATAGATCTGAGACGCGTACTTGCATGTGCCCATAGCTCCAACGTCGCAGAGGTATCTGCGTTTGGCGTTCAGAGTGGGGGTATAGTGTTGCATTTTCAGTTCGAGGCGGCCCACTCATTCGCCAAGGATCTTCACAAAGATTATGGCAGAAGCATTGGCACTGCTCAGGCTGGAGGGGGTCTCAGTAATACATTATCTGGATGACCTCCTTTTATTTGCCAGCTCAACAGACCTGTTGTACAGGGATTTGAGAGAGGTGTAAAGCCATTTAGAGAATTTAAGCTGGCTTTTGAATAAGGCAGGATAGCCCAGGGGTCTTGGACAGAGGAATCCAGAAGGTCCTGCAACTGGAGGGAACTAATGGCTATTTTCCTGAGGCTGTGGGCCATCAAAGAGATAATCGGGGACCAACACATCCAGGTGTTATCAGATAATGCCACAGCAGTGGCCTCTATCTTGAGGCAAGGTGGTTTTGCCAAAGGTCGCTTCAGTTTTTCACAGATCCCAAGAAATGGTTCTACCAACGTTCTGTCTATTTCCAACATGCCCTAAAGGGAGAATTTGCATAGTCTGAACCTAGAGGTGCATTTTGTGCTATCTGGAGGTAACGAGTCTAGAAAGGCCAATTCGGTTTTGTTTTTGGGATCTCGTTAGGGTTACGTAGCTTCTAAAAGCACGATTGGAAAGTGGCTTTGGATGGCTATCCACAAAGCCTATAGGGCTGCAGAAGTAGAATTCCCCCCCCCAGGAGTAGTGGAGGCGAATCTGCAAGGCGGCCACATGGACAAGCTTTTTCACCTTCATTTGTCACTATAGGGTGGACCTGCTCACTGCGGCAGAGCAATCGTTTGGCAGGGAGGTCCTGCAGGTGGTAGTCCCACCCTAAGAGTAATTACTTGCTTATCTCCCGGTGCTGTCCTGAAAGGCGAGGTGAGAAAACCTTAGTTGAACTTAGCCGTAACAGTATTTCTACAAGTCTTTCAGGACAGTGGCAATGACCCCGACCCCCCCCCCCGGTTAATGAATGTTAATGTGGTGTTATTGCTGTGTTCTGCTTATATATTTTCAGCATGGCTGGAAGTGCTCAATAACGATTGAGGCCATGGTGGAAGTGTCCAGGCCTTAATTAAATGACTGCAGTGTTTCCTGGGTGGAGCTGCGCTCTCCAGGTGCTGTCCTGAAAGGCTCTTAGAAATACCGTTACGGGTAAGGCTTACTTGTGTTTTTTTTTTTTTTCTTTTTTTTTTTTCTTATTTAAGAGTTGGAAAACCTGTGCTGCAGCAGCCCCCCTTCTTACCTGAACCCGATCGCTCCATCGACGAGAACGCACCCAGCAGCTCCACCTGCCTGCTGCCTTAGGACCTCATTGGACAGATTGATAGCAGCAGGAGTCATTGGCTCCTGCTACTGTCAATCAAATCTAGTGACATGGGTTGGGGCCAAGTCCTGTCTGTCTCAACGGATGCAGCAGCAGGACTTGAGCACGCCCGCATGAGTGTCCCCATGGAAAGCAGCTCTGTGGGGGCACTCTATGAAGAGGAGGAGCCAGGAGCGCCGGCAGGGAACCCCAGAAGAAGAGGATCGGGGCAGCTCTGTACAAAACCTTTGCACAGAGCAGGTAATTATGACATTGTTTAAAACATGCAGCACAAGGTCAGTTTGGGGGTTAACCAATTATTATAATTATTTTTTTTATGTCCAAACTATAATAAACTGATCTCTAAATAAATTATAGTGTTTCTGTACTTTCAACTCCTAAGAATGATGGACAGATGGTGCACTATTATACCCAAACTAACGGTAGAACATTGGGAGGAAGTGTTAATATCGTATATGCCCACAGTTATTTCAGCCAGAGATGAGAAAAAAAGAAAAAAAAAGTTGTGGCTAAATACATTTTGGCCTCAATGTGTGACTAAAATTGAGTATTGGCTTTTTCTTATAATAAAAAGTAGAAAAAAAAATGTTTTCAACATTTTCGGTCTTTTTCCGTTTATCGCAAAAAATAATCACAGAGGCAATCGAATACCATCAAAAGAAAGCTCTATTTGTGGGGAAAAAAGGACGCAAATTTTGTTTGGGTACAACATTGCATGACCGCACAATTACCAGTTAAAGTGCAGTGCCAAATTGTAAAAGGTCCTCTGGTCTGGGGCTGAAGTGGTTAAAATACTCAAGGCTTGTGCTTTTATTTTTATTATTGTTTTAATAACATCTGTTATACTTGCCTGCTCTGTGCAATGAAGATTCCCTCTTCTCGGGTCCCACAGCTGGCACTCTGGGCTCCACCCACTTCCAGTTTTTCACACTTCCCTTTGGCCTGTCCTCCGCTCTCCCAGAGCGTTCACTAAGGACTTCACACCTCTGCTTGCCCTGCTCAGGACTCAAGGCATCCAAGTTACAGGCTTTAGACAACCTTCTTAAGGACTTGTCCCCATTTTGGCTATCGGGACTTGTCCACTCGACAATTCAGATGCTCCAGGCCTTTGGCTGGGTGATCAGTTTCAACAAATCTGCTCTCCAGCCTTTCCTTTACCTGGAATACTTGGGTAAGAGTGCATGCTTGAGAATTGAGAACCAAGACCCCCCATGTCAATTCTTAGTTCTTGGCCTAATGGTAGCCTCCTTCAAAATATAATTTGCCTGCCACCGTTCAAGAACTCTCCAACAAAATATCATGCTAACCTGGAAAAAGCAGACTGCTGTTTTTGATTTGCAGTTCTGTCCAGCCAAAAAAGGCATTCTCTACCTTTGGGGGGGGGGGGGGGGGGGGTCGCCACCTAACAGTGGGGAAGGCCTTTCCTATCACTGGAAAGACAAATGCAAGTCACAGGCTGGAGTGTTCCAGTCCCTAGGGGTCAAAGGAACATGGTCATTGAGGGAAGCAATGCTCCCCATCAACATCATGGGGCTTAGCAGTCAGGCTGGCTTTGCAGCTCTGTATCCCCCTTCTGCAGTCAGACAATGTCACAGTGGTGACCTATGTCAGCCATCAAGGGGCCACCAGGGTTCTGGCTGCCTTGAAAAGAGTGAACCAGATCATCATTAAACAGATGTTCGGTGTCCAGTGATCTCTGCAGCCCACATCTCGGGACTGGGCGACTGAACAACACAAATTATCTCTGCTGCTATTGTCTGGATCAAGGGGGATGGGCTCCTCTTCTAGATGTCTTCAATCTAACATGCAAAAGGGGAGATTTCAGATGTGGGCACCCTAGCCTCCAGGTTTAAACACAAACTACCTTCGAGGTATATCTTTTATTGTTGCCTGTTGCAGCACCCCTGTGCTTTATTTCTGATCTCAACTTGATTCTCGCAGTTCTGCAGAAACAACCCTGCAGAAACAACCCTTTGAGCCTATCAAGAATATCCCCTACAGATTCTGTCATGTAAAGTACCTCTTTTGGTCACTATCAGGTCTGCCAGACAAGTTTTAGAACCTGAGACCCTTTCCTGTATAGAGCCTTTGTCCTACTTCGCAATGACAAGTTTGTCTTGTGTGCAAGGGCATCTTTTCTCTGGAAGGTGGTCTCAGCATTCTGCCTCATTGAGGATTGTGTCCTCCCATCCTTGTGCCCTACTCCTAAGCATCCGAAGGAGTTGTTGGGAGCTGTTGGGTTATACCTCAACTACTGTTCAAATCAAACGAATGGATTCCTTGTTTGTTCTGTGTTCTCTGGACCTTACAAGGGACCCTATGCTTCAAAGTCTACTATTGCATGATGGATATGAAATCTTGACTGCAAGAGCTTACATTCTCAATGAGATCTCCTGCTGTGCTTTTACGTGCCTATTCCACCAGGTAGGTGGGATTTTCAGGACATTTTTGGCACCAAGCCTCTAGCTCAGCTTTAAAAGGCCACCACTTGGTCTTCTGTTCAAACTTTTTTTTTTTTTTCAAAACGTTTTACCAAGTAGCCTTCCAATACTTCAGCTAGTACAAGTTTCTTGCAGCAGCTCTGTGGTTGCCTCCATTACTTGGGGACAACGTCTGGAGTATGACTATTTTGCCTATAACCTATACTGTACAATGTAAGGTAAAAGAAATTTGACTTGCCTGGATATTCCATATCTTGGCGTACAGGACACGTGCATTCCTTGCTAGCTACAGAACAGAGGATTCAGAGTGGTGTAGTGTTATAGTGGTGGCACCCAGGGGGCGTGTTCTCTAAAGCTTTGACGGTGTCCAGTATAACCAATTAGGTTGTGACATTTTTGCATTCACGCTTGGGTAAAAAGTAAATTGTTTTTAGGTTTGTTTTTGTCCAAAGAAACATTGGCATTAACCACTTGACCACTGGGTTCTTAAACCGCCTTCCTAACCAGACCAATTTTCAGTTTTCGGTGCGCTCACGTTTTGAATGACGATTACGCAGTCATGCAACACTGTACCTATGACATTTTTGTCCTTTTTTCACACAAATAGAGCTTTCTTTTGTATTTAATCACCTCTGGGTATTTTATATTTTGCTCAAAAAGACAAATTCTGTAAAAAAAAAAAAAAATATTTCATTTGTTATAAATATTTTGCATATTAGTAATTTTTCTTAAATTTTGACCAAAATAATACTGCTACATATCTTAGGTAAAAATAACCCAAATTGGTGAATATTTGGTATTTGTGAAAGTCGGAGTCCACAAGCTATGGTGCCAATCTCTGAAAATTGATCACAACTGATGTACTGACTGTCGCATTTCTTGAGACCCTAACAGGAATGTACAAATACCCCACAAATGACCCCTTTTTTTTTTGGAAACTAGACATTCCAAAGTATTTAGTACGAGGCATGGTGAGTTTTTGAAGTTGGCTTTTTTTTTATTTTTTTTTATTTTTTTGCAAAATCAATATTTTTTATTTATTTTCTTTTTTTACACAAAGTTGTCCATTTATACAATATTTCTAACACATAGCATGTACATGCCAAAAATTACACCCCAAAATAGATTGTCCCACTCCTGAGTACGGAGATACCACATGTGGGTGACTTTTACACAGCCTGGCCACATAGAGAGGCCCAACATGCAGGGAGCACCATCAGGTGTTCTAGGGGCATAACTACCAAATCTAATTTAACTACCTATTACACTTTTGTGAGGCACTCTAGTGGCATGAACGAGCCATGGATGGGGTTAGATAGCGGAGTATGGATGGGATGACTGCGCATGAATGGGTATGGCTGGGGGTGGATGAGATGGCTGAGCATGGATGGATGAGTATTGCTGATTAGGGAGGGATGACTGAGCATGGATGGCTGGATGAGGCAGGAATTGTCACAGATCAGCGCTGTGGGCACTACAGATCCAGCCCCCAGTGCTGCTGCATCTGATCTCTCCCCTCTCTGCTCACACTGTACTGATCGGTACAGAGAGGGGAGAGAGGAACCGGATATGATGCTGGTTTGTTTACAAGTGATCGCTTTGTCATTTGATGGAGCGATCATGTGGTAAACGGCCACTGTCAGCTGCCATTTACCGTGATATTCCTGGGAGCATGATTCTGGGAGGAGTACGTCAATGTATGCCCTCTCAGTCGTGCTGTAGCTGTCATTTGGCTATGGCGAGGTCGGCAAGAGGTTAAAAATAGAAAAATGTGCTGTATAGTGTGTTAGAATTGGCAAGGGCCAATACAGGAAGTTGACTCCCTTTTTATATAACCCCCTCCTCCTTCTAGGATACCTCAGTTTTTTTTTCACCAGTGTCTAAAGGTGTTGGCACGAGTGAAGATGTGCTGAGAAGCTCCAGGAGGGATCCATGCTGGATTTAAAAAGCCTCCACAACCGTATCCATCCCGCCACTGCAGCTCCAGGATGGTACCCGGGCCTCACATAGAACGAGGTTTTGCCTGTAATGCTCCTTTGAGGGCTGGATCCTAGGAAGCAGGACTCTTTTTTTTTTTTTTTTTTTTTTTTTTTTTTTTTTTTTGGTCTTGCTACATTACCTAACGTTATCCTGAGGGATGCTATACAAGGTCCAAAGCAGTGGAACCTCTACTAAAGGGCCCCAGTCTTTTAAGGTTTAACCTCTAGAGATCCGCGCTATAGCCGAATGTCGGCTACAGCGTGGACCTGCTTTTGCCAGGACGACGTCGTCCCGTGCACGAGCGGCCTGCGCGCCCTGTGATCAGAGAGTCTGAGACTCGCCTGATCATAGATGGGAGCAAGGGGTCGATCCCGTCCCCTTTCCACGTGATCAGCTGTCAGACAATGACAGCTGATCATGTGATTGCAACAGAGCCGGTAATCGCCTATCTTTCCTCCTCGTGCTGATAGCGCGTGGAGAAAAAAAAAGCCGATCACCGATCACGGCCAGATCATCAGTGCCCACCTGCCCCCGGCCTGTGCCACCTAACTAGGGGAAAAAGTAAAACACATCAGTGCCACCCACTAGAGCCCACAGTGCCACCCACTAGTGCCACCCATCAGTGCCCACAATCTGCCGCAAAAACAGTGCTGCACCTCAGTGCCACATATACGTGCCCATCAGTGTCATCTACCAGTGCCCAGCAGTGCCACCTATCAGTGCCCATCAGTTCCATCTATCCGTGCCGCCCATCCGTGCTGCCCATCGGTGCCGCCTTATCTGTGCCCATCGGTGCCGCCTTATCTGTGCCCATCGGTGCCGCCTTATCTGTGCCCATCGGTGCCGCCTTATCGGTGCCCATCGGTGCCGCCTTATCGGTGCCGCCTTATCTGTGCCCATCGGTGCCGCCTTATCTGTGCCCATCGGTGCCGCCTTATCTGTGCCCATCGGTGCCGCCTTAACTGTGCTTATCAGTGCCCAACAGTGCCGCCTCATCAGCGCATTTCAATGAAGGAGAAAAATTACCTGTTTGCAAAATTTTATAACAAACTATTAAACATGATTTTTTTTTTTTTTTTTTTGTATTTTTTTGTTTTTTGCATTTTTTTTGTTTAGCAAAAAATAAAACTCCCAGCTGGAATTAAATACCATCAAAGGAAAGCTCTATTTGTGTGGAAAAAAATGCTAAAAATGTCATTTGGGTGCGGTGTTGTATGACCGCGCAATTGTCATTCAAAGTGCATCAGCGCTGAAAGCTGAAAATTGGTCTGGGCAGGAGGGGGGGGGGGGGGGGGGTTTAAGTGCCCAGTAAGCAAGTGGTTAAACAAGGCTGCCCACTGTGGTGGGTGAAGTTTGGATCTGTCTGTTTACAGCAGTATCCTGCAGCAAGGACAAGGTAAGAGGAAAGCATAGGAACTGAAAAGTTCACTATGCCTTCTTAAAAAAATAAAAATAAATAAAAAAAAAAAATCTTCTAGAGGAAGTAAAAGTGTGTATATATGCTGTTTAACCACTTACAGACCGGACCATTTTGCTGGTCAAAGACCAGACCACTTTTTGCTATTCGACACTGCGTCGCTTTAACTGACAATTGCGCGGTCGTGCGACGTGGCTCCCAAACAAAATTTACGTCCTTTTTTTTCCCACAAAAAAAGCTTTCTTTTGGTGGTATTTGATCACCCCTACGGTTTTTATTTTTTGCGCTGTAAACAAAAATAGAGTGACAATTTTTGTTATACGTATTCTTCTACACATTTATGGTAAAAAAAAAAAATGCAATAAGCGATTATTGGTTTGCGCAAAAGTTATAGCGTTTACAAAATAGGGATAGTTTTATGGCATTTTTATTTATTTTTTTACTAATAATGGCGGCGATCAGCGATTTTTTTTTTTTTATTTTTTTTTTTTATTTTTTTATTTTTTTTTATTGTGACTGCAACATTATGGCGGACACATCAGACATTTTTGACACATTTTTGGGACCGTTGTCAGTTATACAGCAATCACTGCTATATAAATGCAGTGATTCCTGTGTAAATGACACTGGGAGTGAAGGGGTTAACCAGTGGGTGGCAGTGTAGGGGTTAAGTGTTCCTAGGGGTGTGTTAATAACTGTGGGGGGTTGGGCTTTCATTTAGTGAACACTGATCTCTGGTTCAATCACATGGAGCAGAGATCAGCGTCACTAGTTGCTAGACAGAATTGAGAAATGCTGTTTACAACAGCATTTCTCCATTCAGCCGTCCCGCAGGACCCGCGACGGGACTCACGGGGGTCCCGGCTGGCGCACTCACGATGGCAGGGCAGCATTGAAGATTGGACATACCTGTACGCCAGTATGCCTGCCCGTGCCATTCTGCCGACGTACATCGGCGTCCGCTGGTCGGGAACCGGTTAAATGTGTGCTAAAAGCTTGTTTCAACAGCTGGAGGGGGTTCTCCTCTCCCCCCATTTGGGGAAACTGAGTGGCTGGGGGTTACATGTTAACATAAAAGCTGTTAAATCTGTTGTATAACCCCCCCTTTTTAAGAGGTGTGGGATGGCTTCTTGCTAAACAGCACAAAAGGACATTTACTTGCCATAACCTGTAAGGTCAAGGAGACACGCCGCAGTGCGGCTGTAGCCTCTTCTCCTCCTCTGGTGCGTGTCTGAGGATGCCACGCACGCACGCGGCTGACGTCAGAGGAAGGAGGGCGGGGGAAGGGGCATGACTTAAGCAGTCGGTGCCTTGTGCGGACTGAGCGTCCTTACAAATGGCGCACAGCAATCAGGCTTACACCTGATAAAAACTGATGCTCTGGAAACTGTGTCTATCAGAGCAGCTGAAGCAAGGCTGACACAGGAGCGCTGGTGCACGTTGAGGGGTTTATACAGGCATTGCAGTACAGGGAAAGACTTTATTGTTTGGCATTCGATCAGTCTATGCTGATATTTTTCCTACTTTTTTTTTTTTCAAATAACAGTTCTTGGAGTGCCTCTGCTTTTGTGCTTTGCACTATGGCTTCAAGGCTTACTACTAAGGCACCAAAACCACCCCCAGGTGCTGGGAACTCCAGCCATGCCGCCACATTGCCATCCTCTCCAGAGTTATCTGACATAGCAAGCCAGAGTGAGCCATTGGAATCAGCTGGTGGTGCAACTGCTTGTCTCACTTCAGCCCTTGTATACTTGACTGAAAATTTATTTTCCTCTGCCCTACAAGGTACAAATCTTTACAGAAATGGTTGGTTCCACTTTCATGCTACCCCTAAGTCTGCTGAAAGTCTGGTTTCTTTGGGTTCTTTGAAACCTTCGTAACCAGTGCATGTGTTTCCTGTCCACGCATTACTAGACAAATTTATTTATACAGAATGTAATCATCCGGATAAGCATTTTCTCCCTACAAAGAGATTCTCAGTTCTCTATCCCATGGAGGAAATATTTACCAAAAAATGGAAAGTTTCAGCAGTAGATGTTGCGATTTCCAGTGTGAAGAAGTTTGATTTGTCCAGTGGGCAATGCGCAAATGTTAAAGGATCCAACAGATAAAAAGTTGAAATTCCTGTAAAAATCCTTTCTTTAGCAGGTACTGTTGCTTGACCTGCAATTGCAGCTTTAGGCATCGCTCAGTCCTTAAAGGACCAGTTCAGAGGCCCTTAACAAGCTCCCTGCACAACAGGCTCATGAGTTGGCAGACTTGCCAAAAGCATTATGTTTTGCCATAGCTGCTATGAAGGATTCTATTCACCAGGCGTCTCTCTCCTTGCACTTGTGCTAGTACACATGCATAGGACCCTTTGGTTAAAGTCTAAATCCACCGTTGCCAAGTGGATTCGTCAAGTTATAATTTTAACTTATGATTTAAAGGATAAGAGTCCCCCATTTCAAGTTAAGGCACACTCTACCAGAGCGGTTAGTGTTTCTTGGGCAGTGCGTCACCAGGCCTCGTTTGCTCAGATCTGCAAGGCCGCAACTTGGTCTTTGGTGCATACATTCACAAAATGTTATCAAGTTTATGTAAGAAGGAATGAGGAGATCCCCTTCGGGCACAGTGTGCTGCAGGCAGCAGTCCTTAAGGTCTGGGGGTTCCCTACAGGTTGTGTCTCCATCCCCTCAAGTAGCATTGCTATGGGACGTCCCACTAAGTAAATACTTAAGGCTCTGTGTCCTATGATGTATGATAAAGAAAATAGGATTTTTCTAACAGCTTACCTGTAAAATCTTTTTCTTGGAGTACATCATAGGACACAGAGCTCCCACCCCTGTTTTATGGGGTGAAAGTATATTGCGTGGCTACAAAAACTGAGGTACTTCTGGAAGGGAGGAGAGGTTATATAGAGGAGTCAACTTCCTGTATTGGGTGTGCCATTGTCAACACCTGAAGGTAGCTATAATCCACTAAGTAAATACTTGGCACTCTGTGTCCTATGATGTACTCCAAGGAAAGGATTTTACAGGTAAGCTGTTATAATTCAGATTTAAAAAAATAGGGTTTTTAAATGTGATGGATCGAAACACAATAGTCTAAGTTGGTGAAGTAAAATTAGAAAAATATATACATGACTATTTTTCAGACATAAAAAATAATAATTGCCATGTGCGTATGTATATGTTATGAAGCCCATAAAAAGCTCTGGTGCGACCAATTACCTTCAGAAGTCACACAAATAGTGAAATGATGTTCACCTGTGCGCAATCTAAGTGTCACATGATCTGTCATTACATATACACACCTTTTTTTGAAAGGCCCCAGAGGCTGCAACACCTAAGCAACAGGCACCACTAACCAAGCACTGCCATGAAGACCAATGACCTCTCCAAACAAGGGACACTGTTGAGAAGTACAGGTTAGGGTTAGGTTATAAAAAATTATCCAAATCTTTGATCCCTAGGAGCACCATCAAATCCATCATAACTAAATGGAAAGAACATGGCACAATAGCAAACCTGCCAAGAGACTGCCGCACACCAAAACTCACGTACCGGTAAGGAGGGCATTAGTCAGAGAGGCCATACAGAGACCTAAGGTAACCCTGGAGGAGCTCCACAGCAGAGACTGGAGTATCTGTACATAGGACGACAATAAGCGCATGCTACATAGAATTTGGGTTTATGGCAGTGGCCAGAAGAAAGCCATTACTTTCAGCAAATAAACAAAATGGCACATTTTTGAGTTTGTGAAAAGGCATGTGGGTGACTCCTAAAATGTGTGGAGGAAGTTGCTCTGGTTTGATTAGACTAAAATTGAACTTTTTGGCCATCAAAGGAAATGCTATGTCTGGCGCAAATCCATCACATCACCCAAAGAACACCATCCCCACAATGACACATGGTGGTGACATCATGATGCTGTGCGAATGTTTTGCAGCAGTCTGGACTGGGAAACTAGTCAGAGTTGATGGAAAGATGGATGTTACAGGGTTATTCTTGAGCAAAACTTTTACCACTCTGTGATTTGAGGCTAGGATGGAGGTTCACCTTCCAGCAGGACAATGACCCCAAACACGCTGCTAAAGCAACACTTGAGTGGTTTAATGGGGAACATGTAAATGTGTTGGAATGGCCTAGTCAAAGCCCAGACCTTAATCCAATAGAAAATCTGTGGTCAGAC
Organism: Lithobates pipiens; assembly: GCF_037356315.1. NCBI lineage: Eukaryota > Metazoa > Chordata > Amphibia > Anura > Ranidae > Lithobates > Lithobates pipiens. The sequence continues at coordinate 153,121,784 of NW_027507758.1, read as the reverse complement.
TTAGATTGCTGTTCACAAGCACAAACCAACCAACTTGAAGGAGCTGGAGCAGTTTTGCAAGGAGGAATTGGCAAAAATCCCAGTGGAAAGATCATGGAGGCTTATCCAAAGCGACTTGAAGCTGTGATAGCCGCAAAAAGTGGCTCTACAAAGTATTGAATTTAGGGGGGTAAATGGTTATGCACATTCACTTTCTGTTATTTTGTCTTATTTTTTTGCTTCACAATAATAATAATAAGAAAAAAACTTCAAAGTTGTGGGCATGTTCTGTAAAGTAAATTATGCAAATCCTCAAACAATGTTAATTCCAGGTTATGAGGCAACAAAATGTGAAAAATGCCAAGGGGGTGAATACTTTTGCAAGGCACTGTATATATCTATATATCTTTTATTTTTTTTCCTATACTTTTTTTAACCAGCTCTTTTGCTTCCTTTTCAGGGTATGAGTATTATAGAACAACTAGATCCTGTGCCATTTAGTAATTACTTGAAGAAATATCATAATACTATATGTGGAAGACACCCCATTGGGGTGTTATTAAACGTGAGTATCATATTGTTTGCTGATCTATTTATCAATATCTTATATTCGGTGAATCTACGCTATTGATGTCTCCTGTTTTCTGTAATACTCTACATCAGTGATGGCGAACCTTGGCACTCAAGATGTTTTGAGACTACATTTCCCATGATGCTCAACTATACTGCAGAGTGCATGAGCATCATGGGGAAATGTAGTTCCAAAACATCTGGGGTTCCAAGGTTCGCCATCACTGCTCTACATCATATTAAACTATCACGTTACAGAGACCTATAGCTTTCCCACAAAATTAATGAAAAACCTGATCTGGATTTCTTTATATTGAAATTATTCCAAATCTTTATTACAGCATTAGTATGTTTCCATCAGATTTCAGCCAAGTATTTATTATATAGTTCCTTTCAAGATTTAATAAATGCAAACTACTAGCCTCTAGGAGACTGTTTAACTACTTAAGGACCGAAATATTTCCCCCCTTTAATAAGGCCATTTTTACAATATTACACTGCGCCGCTTTAACTGACAATTAACGCTCGTCGTGCGATCCTGTACCCAAACAAAATTTGATGTCCTTTTTTTCTCCCCACAGATAGAGCTTTCTTTTGGTTGTATTTGATCACCACCTGCGTTTTATTTTTTGTGCTATAAACAAAAGAGCGACAATTTTGAAAAACTATATATTTTTTTTTTTTTTTTTTTACTTTTTGCTATATTAAATGTCCAAAAAAGTGAAACCAATTTCTTAATCTGTTTAGGCCAATATGTATTTTTCCACATATTTTTGGGAAAAAATTGCTATAAGCGTATATTGGTTTGTGCAAAAGTTATAGCGTCTACAAAATAGATTTATGGCATTTTTATTTGTTTTACTAGTAATGGTGGCAATCAGTGATTTTTAGTTGGTTTATTTGTAAGCTGCGAAGACAGAGGCTGCAAATCCCTCTTTGCTGCTGCTGATTATAAGTAGAGGTCTTTACATTTTGAACCACTAATAAAACTGAACTATAATTGACTTCACTCCAGCAATGCAATATCCTCAAGCACTTTTGCTGGCAAATGTCATTTCAGCTGGTGGTCTTCAATGCTCCAATCTTTGTCAATATTTAATTGGCCAAGCTTAGATGATGTCACTTGAGTGAATGCACAGGAGTTGTTTTATCTCAGCGGATGCAGACCTTGTGTACCCTGCTAACAAGCCAGTAAAATTCCATGTTCACAAATATTAAGCAAAGTTCTACTTTAAATTTGTTTAAACTTAAAACAGAATTCAAGTCTTTTTTTTGTGTGTTTAAAAGTCAGTTACACACAGTGTAGCTGCTGACTATTGATAAACACACTCTCCTGTCCCACGATCCAGCGATGTGTCAGCATTACAACTGCGGGCAATTCAGATGCTCCTGGCCTTTGGTTGATCAGTTTTCTAAACATGTACTCTACAACCTTCTCTTCGCCTGTGATACATTGGTCTGGTCCTGGGCACATCCCCAGCAAACGTTTAGGGTCCAGATTAGAAAATTCAGTGTCTGAGCTCAAACCACTTAAGTTCAAAGACAGCCACAATCTGATTTTCCATGAGCAGTATAAGGCTGTACAATCATTCTAATTTAATTCAGGTTCTCCAACACAACATCTTGTCGACCTGGAACAAGCCTGCTCCTCCCCTCGACCTACCCATGCTCCTGTCCAGCCAAGCAAGGAATTGCCTAACTTGTTGGGTCTCAAGCCCAGACTTAACAGAGAAGTCTTTCCTTCCTGATCACTGGAAAGTAATAACAGATGCCAGTATTTAAAACTGGGGAGGAGTGTTGCGGTCCCCCATGGTCCTGGTAACCTGGTCACACATTGAATTCAAGCTACCCATCAAAATCTTGGAGCGCGTAGCAGTACAGGTGACTCTGCAACACTGGTTCTTTGTACGAGGACACTTGATCAGGGTGGCAGTCATAGTGCCCTAGCTGTAGCAAGCATCAATGGGACACCAGGACTCAAGCAGCTTTGAAGGAAGCAAACAAGATGATCACATGCCTGGATCAAGGGGAATGATCCCCTTACCTAGATATCGCAGTGTCAGAAATGGGGGACTCCAACTGTAGACATACTAGCCTTGGTATTCAGCAAGCAGCTACTTCTGTGGCTAGGACCAGGGATGTTCTGTCATTGGCTTTGACTGTCTTGATAATTACCTAGTCTCGGTTCACATATATTTCACAGTAGTGCACTGAAGTGCATCGCCATGCAAAACTAAAAAAAAAAATTCAAAATGAAAATATAGAATGTGTCCATAAAAAGTTGAAGTAATATCTTAGTCTCATGCAAAAAAAAATTGACTTCACTCCATTAAAATGTGATGAAGCAAGTGTAAAACAACTAGTGTTATAACACCAATAATCCTCCAACACAGTGATGTGTGCCACTTCCGCTCCCTTAAGAAAAAAGCTCACCAGATGTTGCCATTCACTCTCGTTTGTGTGTTATATTTAGTTGCCAAACGCCATCCAGATGCTAACTTCAAAAGGAAAAACCTTCCATCAAGAGTGAATTTGTTTTGGCTGGAATGGCATCTATATAATGTGCATCAATTATACAGAAAGCAGCCGCGCTTATGGAATGGACTACAATAGGCAGGATTATAGATATATATTGATGTATACTCAAAGAATTTTTTCTTTGTTTGTTATTTTTACTTTGTTTTTTTTAAGAGGTTGCTGCCTCCCTAAAATACGCGGGCTGCGTTCAACAACCCGTGTTAAAAAAGTAAATAGTTAATATGGGCTACTGGTGCTACCTCAAATTTATTTCTATTCAAAATATAAAAAGATTGAAACTAAAATTATTTTAATCAACGTTTTCTGGCCCTAAGGCCTATGATATATTCAGTGTTTAGTGCTTTCAATCAACTAATGTGTATAGGCCTGAAAAATTCCTCACTATTTTACTCGGAGAAACTATATTTTCTCAATATTTTATACCAACTCCCATAAGTGACCTAAAACATCCTCACTCTTATAACCAAATAAAATTGAGTGATATCTAAACAATTCTGTGACAACAAAAATAAGAAAGAAATTATTATTATTATTTTTTTTTTTTTTTTATTATTTAGATTTTTTTCACTGTTTTTCATTCATTTTTTTTCTTAATCATTTTTTTCTTAATTATAATTAATCACTTTTATATATAATTTTTATATATATATTTCTTTCACATATATAATCTCACATTACAACACTCCTTGCCTATGAGTAGTCCAAGGAAGGTGCAGGATTGTGGTTGATTTTTTTCTGTATACTTATCACTTGGAATATTTTATGTAGTTTGGCTTTGTTTAATACTGGGAGTCTAGCCGTTTATATTCCCTATATAAGGGGAAAAAATTTTTTTTCTTCTTTTTGTTGTCACAGAATTGTTTAGATATCACTCAATTTTATTTGGTTATAAGAGTGAGGATGTTTTAGGTCACTTATGGGAGTTGGTATAAAATATTGAGAAAATATAGTTTCTCCGAGTAAAATAGTGAGGAATTTTTCAGCCTATACACATTAGTTGATTGAAAGCACTAAACACTGAATATATCATAGGCCTTAGGGCCAGAAAACGTTGATTAAAATAATTTTAGTTTCAATCTTTTTATATTTTGAATAGAAATAAATTTGAGGTAGCGCCAGTAGCCCATATTAACTATTTATAATGTGCATCAGCTAGGTTCATTACGCTGGAGGATAACTCCTGGTTGTCATGTTTTTGGGGAATATTCCACCAGAGTTTGCAAATCCTTCTGATGTGGGGAAAAAAAATTATTTTAGGTCTTTAAATGTTTGGTTTCTGTCTCGTCACGATGTTGGGCTTGGATGTGTTGTGTCTTGGAGGTCACCTCCAAGACATGCCCACCCGGCCCAATGTCGGGACGAGACTCGAAACTGAAGGACATTTAAGGCCTAAAAAATCTTATGTGTAAAAATTGATTTGCAAACTCTGGTGAAATGTTCCGCAAAAACATGACAACCAGGAGCTATCCTCCAGCGTAATTATGCTAGCTAATGCACATTATAGATGCAATTTCAGTCACTCTAGTCGGAAAGGTTTTTCCTTTTCAAGGATTATTGGTGTTGTAACACTAGTTACTACTTTCACCAAAATTGAGTGGATTGAAGTCAATGTTTTTTGCATGAGACTGCAAGATATTACTTCACATTTTTATGGACACTGAATTGTATATTTTATGGAAACGTTATACGCTATAAAAGATTTTGTGTGGGTTATCCCTCTGTGAAGATTACTTCTTTAATTTGACTGTGGCTTGCACCCATTTGTCTGAGCCATTTGGGCCCCATTTGCGATTTAACACAATACAGGCATTAAAATCTATTTGAACTTTTCGACTGTTGATAGATATAGCTAGATATAGCTAGATACAAATTATTTTATGTATAGAGATAATATATAAATATAGATTTTTTTTTTTTATTAATCTATAGAGATAATATATATTTATATTTTATTAATAGAGATAATATATAAATATAGATTTTTTTTAATGGAGAGATAATATATAGATAATATAATTTTTTTATTAATATATCGAAAGATGATGATATATAGTTATTTTTTTTTAATTAAAAAAAATACTAATATATATATATATATATATATATATATATATATATATATATATATATATATATATATATATATATTATAATATAATTGTGTATATCACTATCAACCTTGATACTTTAACCTGGTGGTTACCCTCCCATAGGCCGGCTGGCTATTTTTTGAGATCATTGACCCATTTTTCCTTCCATGGACACCTAGTATATTATACTACATCCATTTTGGGTCTGTTTTTTTTTTTTTAAATAGATTTATCAATTTCAATGCACCTAACTCTACTGGTCCTGACAAAGCGGATGATCCATGTAACTTGTTGACCCTTCTAGCAGACCTTATGCACAGATTTGTTTGTAATGTATATTGATAGCAACATATGCTTTTTATATTGTGTAAATACAAAATTCTTTTAGACGTTTTGTATGTTAGTATCTGTTTCTGTTGTGCACATATCTAAAGTCCCAACACTCAATCTCCCTCTTTTGCATCCTACTTCTCAGTCTCTGGCTGTAACCACATGGCTATTGAAGCCCAAGTCTTAAGAGTTAGTGGTCTGTCTGTTATTACTACCTTGCTAAAAGCAAGAAAATTCACTTGCAGAAATATTTATCGTAACTGGAATTCCTTCTTTGCTTAGTGTGAACACAGGCAATTCAATCCCAGAGATTACTCTGCCATGTATTCTGGCCTACAATCAGGTCTTAACCAGAACTTGTCCTTAAAGCAGTAGTACAAACTTCCCTGCAAAGCAATTTCATAATGTGCTAGTATGCATTGCATACTAGCACATTATAAGACCCTTGCCTTAGAACGAAGCCCTCCAGCGCCACGCATTCACTGCTGAGAGGGCTGACATCTTCCCCCGATCTTCCTTCTGGGTTCATGGCCTCCAGCTACATGAGTGGCTGGGGGCACGATGACATAATTTTACACAATGATGTTTACAGCATGGGTTCTGATGGTCTGGCGCTGTATGCCGAACCTTCAGAGCACAAGTGCAGGTGACGTCACCATCTGCAGGCACTCTGAATATCTTGTAAATAGTGCAAATTTAGGAGATATTCACAGTACCTACAGGTAATCTTTATTATAGGCTTGCCTGTAGGTATAAGTGGTGTAACAGTGTTTACTACTACATTAATCACTGGAATTGTCCTTTTCAAATACCTTTTACAGCAAGCTCCCCTTGCACCCTTTGCTTCCTTGTGATCTCAACTTGATTTTCTTTTCATACATCGGGAGATACAGAGCCATAGTAGTTACTATGTGGGTTATAGGCCACCTTCAGGTGATGGACATTAGCCCGACTTAATTTAAAAAGTCCACTCCCTGTTTAACCTCTCACACTAGTGGGAGCACCTCAGTTTTTTCGCCAGTGTCTAAGGCGTTGGTCACAAGTAAAGATGTGCTGTGCTGAAATTCTTGCTGCAGCTGGCTATGCAGACAGATCCAGTCAGTGTGTCTGATCTTGGCCGTATTGAATGGTACCCGGCCTCGTAGCCAAACAAACTAGGTTTTTGCCTGCGAATGCTCTCCTTTTGGAAGCTGGAGCCTGGGATGCAGTACTTTTTGGTATTAAGGCCATAAAGTTTTTACTGCCAGGGTGCTATTGCAGGCCCAGGATCGTGGGTTTTCCTTTTAGGATTCACAGCTCCTGAATGTTTAACGGAGCCCACCATGAAGTGTGAAGATTGCTTCTGTTGGTTTACCACAGAAAACCCTGCGGCAGGAAAGGTAAGTGGAGTTTTCTAAAAAAAAAAAAAATAATTTCTTATGAAATTTCACCTTTTAAATTTAGTAAATGCTGTCATGCCTATGTGTCACCACTGTGGGGCTGTATTGAGTACTTGCATCTCATGCTTCTCAGAGTCATGCTGTGTCTTGAAGCAGATGTTGCTTCCTCTGGCCGAACGACCGACCTCCGTTAAGCGCTGCAATTTTTTGTTAAAATTTTTTCGACTTTTAATCGCACAGGACCCTCAAACGAACTAGGGGTGGGAGAAGACGAATCCCCTCGGGGGACCATGGTGAGGCTGATTACTCCTCTTCTGAGGTGTCAAATGTGGGAGAACCAGCTGGTTTCAATTGTCTTGCTGAATGGTCCACTCCACATTTATGCTCCCTTAACTGAGTGCATGGGTTCGCTAAAGTCTCTTCAAACTGTGCATGCTTTTTCCTGTCCATTTATTGTCAGAAAAGCCTTTTTTGTATCTGAGAAGATCTCCCAGATAAATGTTTTTTCCTCCTAAGAGTTTTTACTTTAGCCTATGGTGGAGGAAATTTACCAAGTACGGTATACTGGCAATTAACGCAGTATATCCGCTGAATAAGAGCTGTTATTTGAATATGTTCAATGAATAAAGTTGAAAAAAAAAACTTTTTTTTTTCTCTGGCAGATTGAGCAGCCTGGCTGAGTAATTATATAATTGGAGGGTACTAGTGCGCTTCACCTTGCTAATCAATGTGTAAAGAAAAAAAAATATGAAATAATATTAATGTGTGGAAGCAGCCTGCAAAGATAGTGATCTCGGCACTAATAGTGATACAGTAAAAAATGAATAAATTGCGGCGCTAACCACAAAAACATTTACAATAAATAATGAACTAAAAAATATATAAAGTGCAACAAGTGTAAATCACCTCACAAAGTGCAAACTGTGCGATTCAATGGATGCAACTAAAATAATTACTGCGATATTAGATGTGCTTACATAATATATACATGCCAAAAAAATATAAAATCCAAAGACATTAAAAAATGTGCAAAAAAAAAAAATTTAATTTTCAAAACCAAAAAAAAAAAATTAATAAATAATTAATGCTCATTAATTCCAGTTCATGCAAATGCTTCGTGAACCATAAACAAAGTCCATGCACAAAGGTGACTTCCAAAGTGTATGCCAATCCAGTGATTCAATTCAGTGCCAAGCCAGTGCACCACCTGTTTCCCCCAGCCTCTCACCTTTGTTTATTGTTCACGAAGCATTTGCATGAACTGGAATTAATGAGCATTAATTATTTATTAATTTTTTTTTTTTGGTTTTGAAAATTAAATTTTTTTTTTTTTGCACATTTTTTAATGTCTTTGGATTTTATATTTTTTTGGCATGTATATATTATGTAAGCACATCTAATATCGCAGTAATTATTTTAGTTGCATCCATTGAATCGCACAGTTTGCACTTTGTGAGGTGATTTACACTTGTTGCACTTTATATATTTTTTAGTTCATTATTTATTGTAAATGTTTTTGTGGTTAGCGCCGCAATTTATTCATTTTTTACTGGCTGAGTAATTGCTTAATCGTTGAGGCCAGTTTAACAGGTGTTCTAGGTATTATGTTCAGCAGGCCCAGAATTCTGGCAGCTTTATGCTTGCAATAATTGCTTGTGAGTTCCTTTTGTAGAACCTTCACAAGGTCCTCGTGCAGGTGCTGGCTTATAAACTAGCCAAACGCACAAGTGCTGAGATGCCTATGGCGGTTTGTACCTGTATAGGAGACCGCCTGGGAATACCAGGTGCTATACACAGTTCTGTTCACATTGTTGCTAAACACAAACAGCTAAACGTGTGAGTGCAGGAACGCACATTAACGGAGGATAAACTTCCTTTCACCATGCAGAAACTCCTGTCTAGTCTATTTTCATTTTTAAAAGATCCTTTTTGTGCAAGGGGCATTGGCCTCCAGGCAGTGACGATGGCTTCTGCCATCAGTTTCAGTAGGTAATCCTCATAGTTGACCCTAGGAACAAAAAGGTCTTTGAGGAAAACCAACAGGCTACTGTAGCCTCCCCGCTAGCTCAATAGGGGGAATTCTTCAGCAGTTCTCATGGCTCTGACAGGAAGACAAATAGGGGACTTCCTCAATGGCTCCAAATGAGTTCAAAGAGTTCCCGTTTCCTAGTTTTGTTTTTGTTTGTTTTTTCAGATCAAACATTCCTAGGGATCCATCACAAATTCCACATGGAATTTATCCGATCGGTAGTTTCCTTCCTACAAGGGGGAGAACTTCTGGCGTCTATCGACATCAAGGATGCTTATCTCCATGTGCCGATCTTCCCCGCTCACCAGAAATTTCTACACTTTGAGGTAGAAAATCTTAATTTCCAGTTTGTAGCGCTACCTTTTCAAGCTAGCTACTGCACCTAGAGTGAGTAAAGATTCTGGCCCCTCCTTTAGCCAAATTAAGGGCTCAAAGTATAACGATACTAGCCTACTTAGATGAACTACTCTTGATAGGTCAATCTGTAGCCCGTTTTAAACCAAGGTCTGGTTACTGTAGCCAGCTACCTGGAATGCTTGGTTTGGATCCTCAACCTAGTAAGATTCTCCTTTAAAACCATCAAGGAGATTGCAGTACTTAGGGCTGGTCATAGATACGGTCCACTAAAGGGTATTTTGCTGCAAAACAGTAACTGCAAAACAGTATCCTGTCAACTTGGAACAAGAAGATCCAAACTCTGGACTTCCCAATGCTTTTTATCTGCCAAAGTGCATCAGAGCCTCAATTGATAGTCGCTATCCAAGAATCTTCGCAAAGGAAGTTTCTTTCTACCAGTTACCTGGAAAGTGGTAAAAGATGCCAGCCCTTTGGGCTGGGGAGCAGTCCTGGAAGAAGCATCTGTCCAAGGGAAATGGTCCAGATCAGAGACGACCTTGCCCAACAGAATTCTATAGATTCGGACAGTACGCCTGGCCCTGGAGGCCTGGACGCTCAAACTACAAAATTGTCCTGTCAGGATCCAGCCTACGGCCATTTCACTCTGAAAGCATCTGATCTCGGAGGCTAAGCAGGGTCGGGCCTGGTTAGTACCTGGATGGGAGACCGCCTGGGAATACCAGGTGCCGTAGGCTCAAGCAGACAATGCCACAGCTATATATCAATCACCAAGGGGTCACAAGAAGTCGTGTGACCCAGAAAGAGGTAAATTTTCTTCTGTCTTGGGCAGAAAGCAACATTCCTTGTCGGTCAGCAATTTCATTCCAAGAATGGAGAATTGGTAGACGGACTACATGAGTCACCAACTATTGTTTCTGGGAGAATGGTTCCTTCCGGCATCGTTCTGTCAATATGCCAATGATGGGGAGTTCCGGACATGGGTCTATTGTCCGGGTTCAACAACAAGATCAACAACTTTGTGTCAAGGACAAGGGAACCAATGGCATAAGAAACGGATGCCTTGGTATTTCCATGGGATCAATTTTCACTGATCTATGCTTTCCCTCCTGTTCTGCTTCCACGCCTTCTTCGCAGGATCAAGCAAGAAGGGAAGGAGGTGATTCTTGTGGCCCAGGAGATCTTGGTTTGCCGAGATCATAATGATGGTGGTAGAGGACCCTTGGTTCCCATCACTGGCCAGACCTTCTTTCACAAGGTCTGGTATTCAATCCTTCCTTATAAACGCTAAATTAAACAGTTTGGCTATTGAGATTCGCATTCTAAAATGAGACCATGGGCTGTCAGCTTCAGTAGTTTCTACTTTGGTTATGCTAGGACGCCGGCCTCCAGTGTCATACTAATGAGTCTGGAAGGTATGTCTCCTGACGTGAATCCAGGGGCACCCCAGGAAATATGTCATAGGTAGAATTCCTACAGATGGGGTTCTTATTTTTATTCAGGGGGGGGAAACGTGGATTAATCCTCCCGTTTTTGGTCACCCCTGAATCCTTGGGACTTAAAATAAAATAAGTTCTGTCGGCTTTACAAAAACAGCCGGGGTTTTTTCCCTTGGTCCTCTTGACGAGGAACATAGTTTTTCCTGGTTGCCATATCTTCTGCAAGAAGAGTATCAGGATGGGCTGCTCTTTCTTGTAAAGGGTTTTATTGGATTATTCTTAAGGATAAGGTTGTATTGCGGCCTCACTCTAATTTCCTTCCGAAGGTAGTGTCAGGTTTTTTTCATTTAAACCAGGATATTTTCAGAACCTCGTTCTCTGAAAAAGGGTCGCTACATTCTCTTGATGTGGTGAGAGCAGTCAAGGTGTATTTAAAGTTGACCACTCAGATGCATAAATTTTTTTTTTTTTTTTGTGTTCCCTGACAGTCTATAACCCACATATTAACTACTATGGCTCTGTGGCCCCTGATGTACTTCAAAGAAAAGGATTTTACAGGTAAGCTGTTTTTGAAAATCCTGTTATCTCTGCCCTGCAGAAACCACCCTTGAAGCCAACCTCTCCTGGAAAGTGGACTTTTTTTCTTATCAAATTAGACGCCTGAGTTGAAGTCTGCTTGTAAGGAGCTATTCCTCATCCTTCACAATGGCAAAGTTGTCTTGTGCCCAAGACCTTTTTTCTCTTCCTAAGGTCCTATCTGTCTTCCATCACAATGTGAACAGTCCTTTCATCCTTTATGCCCGATTCCAAGGAAATCTCTTTGTATATAGCCAGAGCCATTTTGAGTTTACCAAAAAGCAGCAGCTTTGTTCATACAAAAAAAAAAAGCTAATACGGCGCACTCTGAATAAGACTAGTCAACTCGTATAGTGTTGAAGGGGAATGAACATAGAGTATAAATAGTATTAATGACTACAATGGGCTATTAGTCCAGTAATGTCCATGAAGTATAAGGTAAAATAATTTAAAAGAAACTGTCTATAGGGGGCTGCCAGTTCCGAGTAGAAATGTGCTCTGAAAAAGATAGAAGGCGCCGTTCCTCTTCCATTTAAGTGCAGTAAAACCGTAAATTTTAAAAATCAACACACTCAAAAGTGGTTCATAGATGGGCATTGTAGTAATTTCAGCATCTGCTAGTCGCCGTCAGAGGAGAGGCCATCAGCTGTGAATCCGGCAGAGGGATAGATGATGTGGATGGTCCCAGGCCCAGAAACACCACTAGATACAATGTTTTTCCAGTGGTTGTGGCGTGCAAACACTAGGCACCAGCACTGGTGGGGATCAGGCTTTAAAGCCTGAAGGGACACGCATGTCCCGAACGCGAGCTCCTCCCCGCTAACCTGGAAGTGATGCCGATCCCCGCCAGCGCTAAATGTAATGACCTGCATGATTCGATACAAACTAAGTGTACTGTTTAGGTTGGCCCGCCTTTTGCATAGTTTTGGTAACTCAAAATTATATTGTACAGAGATTGAACAGCTAAACTGTACCCTGTGGCCAGCATAAGGCACCGTTAAAGGAGATGTCCAGCCAAAGCTCGTTTGGCTGTATTTCTCCTATGGGATTACAGGAGTGCAGTCTGTTTTGCACTCCTGTCACCTTTTTTCAGCAGAGCAGACTGAAGTTCACTCTCTGCTGACGTCACCAATGTCAATCCAGGCGCTGCATCATCCTGACAGTGGTGTCTGGATCCGCCAGGTGCCTGCACTGACGCCCGACTCAACCTCTCATCAAGCCGCTGAGATGCCTGCTACGTCCCCTCCACAGCCCAATGATCTAATGAGTGAGGAGGGAGAAGAGCAGAGATCTGTGACAGTCTGCAGCTCTCTGCTCACAGAGCTCTGAAAACCGAGTGATCGTCTGTGTTTGATCGGTTGATTCTCAGTGTAGAGGTGCCAGGGAACAGATGCAGCATCGGACTGATGGTGCATCCACCTAGGTAAGCATGACCTAGGTGAATGCACAATCGTTTTTTTTTATCTAGGGAAAAAAAATGTTCCTTTTTACTTCTCTTTGAAAAGAACATCTACATTTTTTTTTTTTTTTTTTTTTCCTTCAGCATCTTACCTTTAAACTCTTCACCATCTTATAGTTTTAGTCCTCTCTTCCCTCTCCTCCCCCCATTAACCTCTAATACAAAACCAGATCTTGCTCTAATGCATGTGCTGGTCACATGCATTCACACATAAGCAGAGCATTCTGTAATAAGAGCAACTCTTCAAAGTACACCAAACTAATTGATGTTCCTACCTGACACAACCTCTACTAAGTAATACGTCGTAGATGAAGCATAACAATTCATAACACCCTACTTATCACCTGACAGTCTTGCTTTGTTACTCTTTGTTCTCAATTGAAACTTCACTGTTGTATGGATAACTTTTTTCAAATCGATTATGCATTTTTTGGTGTAATTAACCAATGTTAACTATTTATGGTCTAATGTAAATTGATAATGCTCTTGTTAATGTAATATACCCTTATAATGTTCTGCATGTTTGCAAATAAAAGTTGTTTGGAAAACAAATGAACATCTATTTCAACCAAGAGAACTATAATCCATCATGGTCTGAGCTTAAAAAGAAGAAAAATATATAATTGTTTCCTTATGTTTTGTTTAAATAATACATTAATTCTCCATTCTTTACCTTTTAAGGCTGCAACAGAACTCCGAAGGAATGGAGTTAACATGAGCTTCTCGTTTTTGAACTATGCTCAGTCTAGCCAATGCCGAAGCTGGCAGGACAGTTCAGTGAGTTATGCTGCTGGAGCACTTGTGGTGCATTGAAGCACTGAGCTCTCAGGGATGCCACCTCGAAACACAATGCTGACACAACGTTTTCTTTCTGTCCATGGGGTCATAGCCAAGCAGTTGCACAACGCTGCTCTGGGGATTAAGAGGAAGTTTAACCCAGTTTGTATTTCCCCCAACACACTTTTCCTTTCTTTTTTAGGTGTAGTCCTATCATGATTTTCTTTGTTTCCTTCCATTCAAAGCAAGAGTTGCTTTCTTGGTTATAGTATCAGAAGTTGTGTCAAACTGTTTGTGACCTTGAAGACTATTGGCAGGTGGTGGCAGAAGATTATACAATGTTAGTTACATGGAATAAGTTAGCCTTTTACCATAACCTAAATTTGCACTGTTTGCAGATATGTGCACATGTATTCAGCTTTCAGAATAGTTTTGCAAGTTGTAAAACGAAACAAAATAATAAAAATAAAGGGTGGAAGCTTTTTAATAAAAAATAATAATAAATGCATTTATAAATGATCCTTTATCCTGTATTAGAATATAATACAACCCATGTATAGTTGGTTATTACCAGTGTTGTACAACAAATACCTTCTATTTTAGTTGCTAATAAAGGGCTACACAAATCGGTTAATATGGTGTTTTCTTTCTTATATGCCTCATGTGACCAAGTGTTTGTACTATATTGATATTTTAAACATGTTGGTCAACAAATCTTCATTTTGCTTTTATGTCTAAAAGTTTTCTAGCTGAAACAGTGTAGTGTTGCCATCAGAGCTTGTGTGTACTGTCATATACAAGTGCAGCAGATCCAGGTATCTCCTGTTGTGGTCTGGTACAGCATGCTTAGTTGAGGAAAGGCATAAAATGTGAGCCTGTAGAAAATTGCTTTTGTGGGCCAGTTATTGTGACAACAGTGTGTGTAATTGGTTTCCAAGAACAAGTGCATCACTTCTATGCCATTTGTGAATGTACAAAGTCACGCTCTATCACCACAGCAACACTCAACAGATGACCTGTGATGACAGAGGCTCAAAACCCAAATCTGTGCTTAGTAGGCATTAAGGGTCTGTAAAGCCCTCCCCTGCTTGTGTCAATACTGAAGTATACTGCAACTCATGGGGCGGGGGGGTCATTGAAAAAATTTAAACCAAAAAATACATATGTGAATATAAAGTCTATTAGCTGCACTAGGGCAAAATATTTAACCAAAGTCACCAACACATATTGCATGGTAGCAATAATCTAGTATAGGGGTCATCAACCCCCGGTCCCCGGCCCACTACTGGGCCGTGGCCCTTCTGCAGGTGGGCCGCGGGTGCGGGCGGCCGCAAGACACATGCTGGGCTACCAGCATGAGAGCGCTGGGTGGATGGAAGAAGCGAGCGGGCGGGCAAGTAGAGATGATATCATCTCTCTCTGCCCCTCTGCATCACCGCTCTTCTGCCCTCAAAGCCAGTCTGTCGGAGGTGCAGCGGGGAGCAGAGAGACGACCTCATCTTATATTGCCTGCCCCGCATCGCCGCTCTCCCTTGGCTCCTCGGTGTGTGAAAACAGGATTCCTTGTTTAGCGGCGCAGATTGCCTGCCCCCCAGACAGCTAATCAGTGGCAGATGGGTGGAGCCAGAGACTGAGAGCCGAAGGAGTCCCGGACCCTCCCTCTGCCTGATGAGACCAGTTGCAGCATGAGGAGAGAGACACCCTGCAACATCCAGAGGGGCGATCCCACAGAGATGGGACATCATCAGTGACAGGTAGCTGTGTGTGGGGAGTACAGGTGAGGTGTGCTGGGACTTGTAGTTCACCCCTCAGCTATCTGCCTGACATACCTTAAGGGGCGCTCCACTCATTCCGCATCTGGTGACAGGCAACGTGGCAGGTGGCAATCCACATCTTGTGGCAGGCAGTGTGGCAAGTGACTAGCAGCAGGAGACAGTGGTAAGTGACACACTCAGGGCTCCCACTGATTCTACAGTATGGCGAGTTGAACTATTTAATTTATTACTGCAATGTAATAATAGAAATAATGTGCTTTGATCACCTTGACACCATATCAAGCATGGTGCCGTGATGATTGAATCACTAACACCAGCCATTTCCGTGAAAAATCATGACCCCCAACCCCCCGGTCCTTGGCACAATTTTCATCCACACAGCCGTTACCCGGTGCCAAAAAGTTTGGGGACCACTGATCTAGTAGGCATTTTAACAAGAAAACTTGGCAAAATAAATGATCATACATAAGACATGTAGGAAAACAAATGCCCAATCTGTTCAGACTGCACACACCATAGCTTAACACTATTGCTATGCAAGTTCCTGGGCACATTACCACAACACATGCTGGAGCACTACAATGTATTTCATTTTGACTGGAACCACAATTCATGGTAATGTACCTGCATTGAAGTATACCACAACACACTGTTGCTTGGCTAAAAATTCATTTTTTTGCATGTTGGTGCATTTGGCGTCCATTCAAATAAATGTACTGCCTAAACACAACCCATATTACTATGTGAGCATTTTTATGCAATGAACAAGAATGTGATGGTGTAAATGGGCACATGAACTGAATCCCCTATTTATGACATTGAGATATTGGGTTTTTTTGGAAGCAAATACATTGTTTGCTTTGCAAGGGAATATATGCTTGAGGAATGTGGTGAAAATTCACTTTGCAAAGAAAACCATTTGGGGGCAAACTGCAATTTCCCTTGACAAGTGAGCAGCCTTTTAGTAAATCAACCCCAGTATATCCAAAAGTATGCCATTGCCTTCTCTGAGTGAACTGTTAGAAATAGTCATAGAACATGTAACCAAACTAAAAACCAAATGTCGATGGCACAACCATCAACCTATCCCTGCATGTCAAGGTGCTAGGTTATCCTGGACCCAACTCTTTCTTTTGTCCCCACATACAATCACTTTCCAAAGTTTGCTGCCTCAACCCTCGGGAACCTCTTCAAAATATGCCCCTTCCTAACCAATGATGCCACAAAGCTCCTAATTTACTCCCTGATCGTCTCTCTCCTCAACTACTGTAACCCCCTTCTCATTGGCTTACCTTTACATAAGCTAGCCCCTATTCAGGCCATAAATGCTGCTGCCACTCTCATCCACCTTACAAACTGCTCAACGTCTGCTACCCCTCTATTGGCTGCAAATCGCCCAACAAATTAAATTCAAAATACAGTAAATCCTTTGGTTTGCGAGCACAACTTGTTCTGGAAACATGCTTGTACCAAAGCACTTGTATATCAAAGTGAATTTCCCCATAAGAAATTATGGAAAATCAGATGATTCGTTCCACAACCATTTATTCATAAATCCTTCAGTCTATAGTCCATTTAAAAAGATTATAGCAATGTGAATTCAGGGAATGCCTGGGTAATCTTCCTGTAATGCTGGATCCAAATTGCATCAATTAAGATGATCTGATTTAGGGCTCATGCACACTGCAGCTCAAAAAAAAGAGCTGCTTTTACAAACATTTAAGCTTTTATTTCAGCTTGAAGAAGCTTGTGCTTTTTTTTTTTGTGCTCTTGTGCATGGGTTTTATTTTTATTTTTTAACATAAGCATTCAGCCCCACCACCACAAGCCCTCAAAGTCTATGGGTACCAGTTGCCTTGAAGTAGTACAGGAAACCTTTCTGAAGTCGGAGCAACTTTATTAGTGCTAATTATGACGGCTCTCATTGGCTAAAATGGGATTTCACATGTCACGTGACTTGGAGTCTCACAAGTCAGATCCCAAGCTACTGGTATTGCAGGATCTCACTCGTTTATCAAGTTAAGATTTATAAAAACATTGCTAGTCTTGTAAAACACATTAACATACCAAATATAATAATTCTATTTAGTAATCTTCTATTAAAATATATAATTATATTATGTTTCTTATAAGAATGGATTATACTATGTGATATTAACCACTTGCCGACCGCCTCACGCCGATGTACGTCGGCAGAATGGCACGGGCAGGCATAAGCACGTACATGTACGTGATTTGCCTCCCGCGGGTCGGGGGCCCGATCGGGCCCCCGCCCGGTGCCTGCGGCGGTCGGTTTTCGTTCGGGAGCGATCCCGGACGAGGGGACGGCCATTCATTCATGGCCACCCCCTCGCGATCGCTCCCGACGAATGGAAATCCCCGGTGACATCACTTCCTCTCCTGTAATGTAAACACAGGAGAGGAAGTGATGTATTCTCTCCTCCGTGTCGGTATTTTTCGTTCCGACACGGAGGAGAGCGGATCAGTGAGTTGCACCAACACATCCCACACACAGTAGAACATGCCAGGCACACTCACACCCCCCCTTTACCCCCCGATCACCCCCCCAATTACCCCTGCCCCCCCAGTCACAGTGACACCAATGTCATTTTTTTTTTTTTTTTTTTTTTTTTTGCATTGGTGTCATTTGTGACTGTAATAACTGTTAGGGCAGTTAGGGTTAGCCCCCTTTAGTTCTAATGTACCCCCCTAACCCCCCCAATAAAGGTTTAACCCCGTGATCACCCCCCGTCGCCAGTGTCACTAAGGCTGGGTTCACATTGCAGCGGTTTATGAGAACGAATGTGATTCGCACCGCACTGCAGTGCAAATCACATCCGATCTCTGTGCGATTCGAGTTCAGCCATTCGCCGCACCCGCCGCACCCGCCACACCCGCCGCACCCGCCGCAAATTCGCACGGGACCCTTTTTTTGGCCCGCAGCAGAATCGGATCGCATGGGTGTTCACACCATGCGATCCGAGTTTGCAGATCGCACTGCGATATGCGAACTGATCTGGGGGTGTCAGTAACATTTCACTGACACTCCCAGCAGTTCGCATAGGGCAGTGTGAACTGCCGCCGGGAGGCATGCGATGCGGGAACCCGCCGCGGATTCGCGGCGTTTCCGCATCGCTCCAGTGTGAACCCAGCCTAATAAGCGATCATTTTTCTGATCGCCGTATTAGTGTCACAGGTGACGCTAGTTAGGCAGGTAGGTATTTAGGTTCGCCGCAGCTTTTTATAGCGCTAGGGACCCCCATATACTACCGCATAAAGCCCCCTGATTGCCCCCTAGTTAACCCTTTCACCAGTGATCACCATATAACTGTTACAGGTGACGCTGGTTGGTTAGTTATTTTTTTATAGTTTCAGGGCACCCGCCATTTATTACCTAATAAAGGTTTAACCCCCTGATCACCCGGCAGGTGTCATTTGTGACTAATAACTGTTAGGGCAGTTAGGGTTAGCCCCCTTTAGTTCTAAGGTACCCCCCTAACCCCCCCAATAAAGGTTTAACCCCGTGATCACCCCCCGTCGCCAGTGTCACTAAGGCTGGGTTCACATTGCAGCGGTTTATGAGAACGGATGTGATTCGCACCGCACTGCAGTGCAAATCACATCCGATCTCTGTGCGATTCGAGTTCAGCTATACAGATAGTATGGCTGAATTCGTGTCGCACCCGCCGCACCCGCCGCAAACTCGCACGGGACCCTTTTTTTGGTCCGCAGCAGAATCGGATCGCATGGGTGTTCACACCATGCGATCCAAGTTTGCAGATCGCACTGCGATATGCGAACTGATCTGGGGGTGTCATTAACATTTCACTGACACTCCCAGCAGTTCGCATAGGGCAGTGTGAACTGCCGCCGGGAGGCATGCGATGCGGGAACCCGCCGCGCATTCGTGGCGTTCCCGCATCGCTCCAGTGTGAACCCAGCCTAATAAGCGATCGTTTTTCTGATCGCTGTATTAGTGTCACAGGTGACGCTAGTTAGGCAGGTAGGTATTTAGGTTCGCCGCAGCTTTTTATAGCGCCAGGGACCCCCATATACTACCGCATAAAGCCCCCTGATTGCCCCCTAGTTAACCCTTTCACCAGTGATCACCATATAACTGTTACAGGTGACGCTGGTTGGTTAGTTATTTTTTTATAGTTTCAGGGCACCCGCCATTTATTACCTAGTCTCACTAGTGTACCCCTAAATTTAGGGGTGTCTACTTTCTAAAATGGGGTCATTTGGGGGGGGGGGGGGTTTGTGCCATCTTGGCATTTTATGGCCTTCAAAACTGTAACGCCCTTAGAAAGCCTGAAGGCGGTGCTTGGTTTTTGGGGCCCCGTACGCGGCTAGGCTCCCAAAAAGTCCCACATATGTGGTATCCCCGTACTCAGGAGAAGCAGCAGAATTTATTTTGGGGTGTCATTTCACATATGCCCATGGCATGCGTGAGCAATATATCATTTAGTGACAACTTTGTGAAAAAAAAAAAAAGTTTGTAATTTTCCCGCAACTTGTGGCAAAATATAAAATATTCCATGGACTCAACATGCCTCTCAGCAAATAGCTTGGGGTGTCTACTTTCTAAAATGGGGTCATTTGTGGGGGTTTTGTGCCATCTTGGCATTTTATGGCCTTCAAAACTGTAATAGGTAGTGAGAAGTGAACTCAAAAAATTACGCCCTTAGAAAGCCTGAAGGCGGTGCTTGGATTTCGGGGCCCCGTACGCGGCTAGGCTCCCAAAAAGTCCCACATATGTGGTATCCCCGTACTCAGGAGAAGCAGCAGAATTTATTTTGGGGTGTCATTTCACATATGCCCATGGCATGCATGAGCAATATATCATTTAGTGACAACTTTGTGAAAAAAAAAAAAAAAAAAAAAAAGTTTGTAATTTTCCCGCAACTTGTGGCAAAATATAAAATATTCCATGGACTCAACATGCCTCTCAGCAAATAGCTTGGGGTGTCTACTTTCTAAAATGGGGTCATTTGTGGGGGTTTTGTGCCATCTTGGCATTTTATGGCCTTCAAAACTGTAATAGGTAGTGAGGCGTGAAATCAAAAATTTACGCCCTTAGAAAGCCTGAAGGCGGTGCTTGGTTTTCGGGGCCCTGTACGCGGCTAGGCTCCCAAAAAGTCCCACATATGTGGTATCCCCGTACTCAGGAGAAGCAGCAGAATTTATTTTGGGGTGTCATTTCACATACGCCCATAGCATGTGTGAGCAATATATCATTTAGTGACAACTTTGTGTAAAAAAAAAAAAAAAATTTTTTTTTTGTCATTATTCAATCGCTTGAGGCAAAAAAATAAAATATTCAATGGGCTCAACATGCCTCTTATCAATTTCCTTAGGGGGTCTACTTTCCAAAATGGGGTCATTTGGGGGGGTTTTGTACTGCCCTGTCATTTTAGCACCTCAAGAAATGAGATAGGCAGTCGTAAACTAAAAGCTGCGTAAATTCCAGAAAACGTACCTTAGTTTGTAGATGTGACAACTTTTGCGCAAACCAATAAATATACAATTATTGACTTTTTTTTTACCAAAGACATGTGGCTGAATACATTTTGGCCTAAATGTATGACTAAAATTGAGTTTATTGGATTTTTCTAATAACAAAAAGTAGAAAATATCATTTTTTTTCAAAATTTGCGGTCTTTTTACGTTTATATCGCAAAAAATAAAAATCGCAGAGGCAATCAAATACCATCAAAAGAAAGCTCTATTTGTGGGAAGAAAAGGACGCAAATTTTGTTTGGGTACAACATTGCATGACCGCGCAATTACCAGTTAAAGCAGCGCAGTGCCAAAGTGTAAAAAGACCTCTGGTCATTTACCAGCAAAATGGTCCGGTCTGAAAGTGGTTAAACCATAATCATTTTATATTCTTATACATTTTATGTATCATCATTTTGCAATGTCTCGTTTAAAGTCCCATCACCTTTCCTCCTTTTTGTATTAAGATATCAGGGATGAAGGCATGCCACTACTGGTTATGTGGCCACACCTATTACTGACTAACCCTCAATAACTAATATATAAACAAAAATTTTCGCTGACCGACACAGCTCCTCTCTGTAACTAAATGGGTTTGTTAGCCTGCCATTAGGAGAACTAGACAAAAATTGTAACACAATACACAGAAACGTTAGTCCCGCCCCAGGGGGTGGACCCTGTGCTAACAACCCTTATTGCTCCCAGGCAGAACTCAGTTTTATTTTGCCTAGTGAAGGAGAATGACCTAGGAAACCCTGCGGGCCCTTTGGTCCATTTTTTGATGCAGGTTTGCTTTTTGCGCAAGATGAAAGATCCTGGGATCTTCTATCAACTACCGGCTGGTTAAGTTATCCCTGTAGTCTCCCCAGTCCGGCCATCGTGCGTGTGCAGGCCGCGACACCTCAGCTCCAGAGGTGGTCGTGAGCTTCAATGCTTCGGGGTATACGTATGACTGGGCTACTGATGTCTGGATCACAGTATACCGAGCCAGCAGCTACCCTGCAACTGTGCAGGAGTAGGTCTGTGATGGAATGTCTCCCAGCTCTTCAGGACTGGTAAGTATGGCTCTCCCTGCTTCGGTGGGGTGAGCAGCTGGGCATTCCCTGGGAGGTCGATTCGGGGGCCACCTCACCTCCTTCTCTTCTCTCCCACATCCCTGTCTCCCCTCCGGGGGGTGGCTGCGGGTGGTGTGGGGGGGGGGGGGTTCCGCTGGGTCTCTTACCTGTGGGGGGGGGGGGGGGCTCTGTGCTGCTAGCGTTGGTCCTGGTCCCGGTCTGGGGGGTCCCAAAAAGTGTCTCTGGAGATGTTCTTGCTGAATGCAGGCAGCACTGTTCTGTGATTTTTTATTTATTTATAAATTTTTCCTTTTTCTGTCCCCTCATGGCGCTATCCGGTGGCCATTTTGACTGCAGGCAAAGCAGGTTCCCCTTGTGAGCCTCCAGCAGCCATTTTCTATAGGTTTTTCCTATTAGTTGCATTGGCGGCCATTTTTTTTGAAGCCCGAGCGCTCTTTTCACCACAGTTCTCTTGTGACAGCTTTACATGTGCTGTTGCACGCTGTTTCCTGTGTCCACTGTGTATACAGGACGCTGGATGGCTCTTCCCTGAACGCTGGTGCAAGCTCTGCAGATCCTTTCACTGCTATTCTATACAGCTGCTGCCGACAGTTTCTTCACTCTGCAACTGGGTAACCTCCTAGGGACTACAGGCATGGCTAGTAACATTCACAGAGCGCCCCAGGGTGGTGAGTCTGGCGCTAGGTACCCCTCCTGCCCCCCCCCCACGCGGCGGCAGCAGGAGGGTGGGACCTTCACTGTCCTAAGTTCCCTTGCAGGTGGCAGACAGGGTAGGGTCAGCATGGCTTCAGAAACTGGTGTTTCTTCCCCCGAAATCCAGGCTATTGCAACCGGGTCACCTGCGGATAGCGCTGTGCCCTTGGACACCCTGACGGCGGTCCTTAACTCTTTTGTTGCTAAAATAGAGGTGGTCCGTGGAAGGAAAGGTGCATGTAAAAGGAAGGCCCCTACCCCCCCCCCATCCTCTGGGGAGAGCTCTGACCTATCAGATGAGGCTGACCAGGACCATTCGGACAGGGAGGATGATTCTCTGTCCGTGTCCGGGCGTGACAAAGCGCTTGTTGGAGCACTTATCACAGCTGTGCGTGATACCCTGAAGATACAGGAGCCAGCACTCACCTAAGGTGTTCCCATATTTGGCTTATTTTGATAAGTTTATCTACAGGGAATGGGGTCGGCCGCAAAGGACCTTTTCGGTCCCCAAAAACATGGCGGTGCGTTACCCCTTTGAGGAAAGCCTTCTCAATAAATGGTCGGCTCCTCCGGGCATGGACCCCCCAGTATCCAGGTTAAATAAAGTAACCATGATCCCGGTAGAGGGGACTTCTGCATTCAAGGATCCCACGGACAGGAAGGCCGAGGCAGTGGCTCGTTCCTTGTTTATGGTTGTGGAGGTCAGCCGTGCGACCAGTACTGGTATCCGCACTGGTGGCGCAGACACTGACTGAGTGGACAACTTTTGCACCGCGAATTGGGAGAGAAAAACGCCTCCCCTGTCTGCGTGGAACTAGCAGACCAACTAGCTAGTGCAAGGCCTCAAGTATGTTTGTGACGCGGCCCTGGATACTTTTCCCCTGTTATCCAGGGCTTCAGTGTCAGCTGTGGTGCTGAGGAGCCTGATTTGTCTTAAATGCTGGTCTGCTGACCAGGCATCCAAGAAAGCCCTGACGGATCTTCCCTTCCTTGGCGACCGGCTCTTTGGTGCTTAGTTAGATGACACTATTAAAAATGCCACGGGTGGTAAGAATACACTACTCCCACAGGCCAAGAAGGCTAAGGAGCCACGCCTCAGGCAAGGGCCCTCTTTTACCGCTCACAATTGGCTTTTTTGTCTGCCCAGGGGTTCGACAAAATGTTACCAGCCTGACAGGACTTCCATGGATGGTCAAAAGCGTCCCTGGAACCGCAAGCCTAACAAGCCTGCAAACAAAGGTGCTACTGCATGAAGGTTTGCCCCCACCCGCGTATCAGGTGGGGGGGGTCGCCTTCGGGAGTTTGCAGCCCAGTGGACCTCCCTGGTTATCCGACCCGATTTCCACAGGCTACAAGATAGTTTCTCTTGGCCGCCAAACAGATTCTTCCCCTCCAGCGTCCCCGGTTCGCCGGCAGGCCCTGCTAGGGGCAGTAAGAGACTTGCTGAATCAGGGGGTGATTGTACCAGTTCCGGAATCGGAACGCTTCCAGGGGTTCTACTCAAATCTGTTTGTGGTTCCCAAGAAGGAAGGGGTACGTCCAATCTTGGACTTAAAAGCCCTCAATCACTTTGTAAAAGTGCGGAGGTTTAGAATGAAATCTGTTCGCTCAGTAGTCGCTGCACTCCATCAAGGGGACTCCCTGGCATCTTTGGACATCCAAGATGCGTACTTGCACATACCCATATGCCTTTGACATCAAAAATTTCTGCGTTTGGCAGTAGGGGAAGCCCATTACCAGTTTGTGGCTCTTTCCTTTGGCCTGGCATCAGCCCCCCCCGAGTCTTTACCAAAGTACTGGCTCCAGTATTGGCGTTGCTGTGACAACGTGGGATCGCGATTGTGGGTTACCTAGACGATCTCCTCCTGAGAGCATCTTCCACCTCAGAATTAGAGGAAGATTTGGTGATCATCATGCAGACTCTGTGAGAATTTGGGTGGCTGTTGAACCTAAAGAAGTCGGTGGTTGTGCCGACGCAGCGTCTGGAGTACCTGGGTTTACTATTGGACTCCAGGGAAGCGAGGGTCTTTCTCCCCTCGGACAAATTGCAGACTTTCATATCTGTGGTCAAACTACTGATGAACCGCAAGTGGTCGTCGCTCCGATTTTGCATGATCTGGTGGTTGAGGTCCCCGGTGATTCAGTCTGGAAAATCTTTCCTTCCTCTGAAATGGACGGTAATCACTACGGACGCCAGTCTCTCAGGTTGGGGTGGAGTGATGGGGATTCAGTCTGCTCAGGGCCTCTGGTCGACGGATAAATCCAGGTTGCCGATCAATCTGCTTGAATTGAGAACGATCAGGCTGTGCCTCCACACGTGGTCGACGTGTCTTCAAGGACGTCCGACCAGGATACAGTCGGACAACACCACGGCTGTGGCCTACATAAATCACCAAGGGGGGAACAAGAAGCTCAGCTGCTGTTCGGGAGGTCACTCACATCCTTCGGTGGGCAGAGCGACACGTTCCGGCCCTGTCAGCCATTTACATCCCGGGGGTGGAAAATTGGCAGGCGGACTATCTTGAGTCGACAGATGCTGGACCCAGGAGAATGGGCGTTGCATCCGGAGATGTTCAGGCTGCTGTGCCTAAAATGCGGCACACCAGATGTGGATCTATTGGCCTCCCGTCTCAATCGGAAGGTGCTGAGAATCGTGTGCAGGACAAGAGATCCGTGGGCAGACGCGCTGGTGACTCCGTGGGATCAGTATCGGCTGATCTTTGTCTTTTCTCCACTAAAACTGTTGCCACGTCTGCTTCGCAGAGTGTAAGCCGAGGGGATTCCAATAATCCTGGTTGCCCCAGATTGGCCTCAGCGGCCCTGGTACGCAGACCTGGTGTGTCTGGTGGTAGATGCTCCATGGCGACTGCCGCTGCGGGAGGACCTCCTATCTCAAGGTCCAATCTTTCACCCTGCTTTACCATCGCTGGCTATTGAGAGCCAGGTGCTGAGGAACCGGGGTCTGTCGGACTCTGTGATTCCCACTATGCTGAGGGCGGGGAAATCTTCTTCACGGAAGATATACCATCGTACCTGGAAGGCCTACATCTCCATGTGTGAGGAGAAAGGGTGGCATTCGCGCTCCTTTTCTATAGCCAGGGTCCTGCTGTTTCTTCAGCAAGGTGTAGACCAGAAATTGGCGTTGAGCACCATTAAGGGGCAAATTTCAGCCCTGGCTGTCCTTTTTTTTTTTTTTTTTCCAACGACCCCTGGCGTCTCACTCGTTA
The DNA here is from genome assembly GCF_037356315.1 of Lithobates pipiens. NCBI lineage: Eukaryota > Metazoa > Chordata > Amphibia > Anura > Ranidae > Lithobates > Lithobates pipiens. The sequence continues at coordinate 153,095,994 of NW_027507758.1, read as the reverse complement.
ATGAGTACCTTTGTTCAGGGGGTACAACATGTAGTCCCTCTGCTGCGTCCACCGTTACCCCCATAGGATTGGAACATGGTGTTGTCGGCGCTTCAGAAGCCGCCATTTGAGAATATCAGGGAGATTCCCCTGTTGACCCTTTCACAGAAGGTGGTCTTTCTAGTGGCCATCACATCGGCCAGGCGGTTTTCAGAATTGGCGGCCTTGTCATGCAAGTTGCCTTATCTGGTCATCCACAGGGATAAGGTGGTGTTGCGTCCGCAACCGTCCTTTCTACCCAAGGTGGTCTTGGCTTTTCATATCAATGAGGACATTGTATTACCATCGTTGTGTCCTAAGCCGAAGCACCCTAAAGAGGTGGCTCTTCACGCTCTCAAAGTGGTTAGGGCTCTGAAGGTGTACTTGTCTGCCACAGCTCCCTTTCAGAAGTCAGACTCACTGTTTTGGTGGCTTGACCATGTGTGGTTTAAACACCGTTTTCATATGGGGGCGGGACTTACGTATGCGTTCGCTTCTGCAAACGAGCTCACGGGGACAGGGGCGCTTAAAATATTTTTTGTTTTATTTTTATGTTTTTAGTTTTGACACTTTAAAAAAAAAATTTGATTACTTTTATTCCTATTACAAGGAATGTAAACATCCCATGTAATAGGAATATGGCATGATCTGACCTATTTACAGTGAGATATGGGGTCAATAAGACCCCATATCTCACCTCTAGGCTGGGAAGCCTTAAATAAAAACAAAAAGAAAGATCCTGGCTTCCCAGCCAAAGCGGCGCCGTTAATTTGAATGAAGAGGCCGGGCGTGATGTCATAACATCGCGCCCGGGCTAGCGGATCCTGTGACCGACTTACCGATGGAAGCGGTGAGTCAGTACAAGCACCGGAGGGCGGCGGGAGGGGACAGCCGCTATCATCGTTCTTATGGTGTAGGGAAACGCCGGCTGAAAATACCGATATCTGAATGATGTCTGTAACCTCAGGCATCATTCAGATATTACATATTCAACAACAAAGTCGACAACTTTGTGTCGAGAACAAGGGATCCGCTAGCAGGCAGAACAGATGCATTTGTCTCCCAGTGGCATCAGTTTTCACTGATTTATGCATTTCCTCCAGTTCTGCTACTTCTGTGCCTTCTCCGCAGGATTAAGCAGGAACGAAAGGATGGTGATTCTGGTGGCCCCAGTGGGTCCCAGAAGATCTTGATTTACAGAGATCATAAAGCTCTCTTCTCTCACAAGGTCCGATATTTCATCCTACCTTACGGACGAAAAATTTAACAGGTTTGACTGTTGAATCCCACTTTATAAAAGATCATGGGTAGTGTCTGATGCCAGGAAGCTGGCTTCCAGAATCATTTACTTTAGGGTCTGGAAGGCATATGTTTCTTGGTGTGGATCCAGGGGTTGGCACCCCAGGAAGTATGTCATAGGTAGGATCCCTGATTCCTGCAAATGGGATCTGAAATAAAGCTGGCCTTGACTTCAATCTAGGGCCAGATCCCGGCCTTGTCAGTGTTTTCAATGTCCTCTTGCTTCCCAGTCTTGGTGCGTAGCTTATTCAGGGGGTAAAACTGATTATTCCCCCTATCAAGGCACCTCTAAATGCTTGGGATTTAAATTTGGTCTTATTGGCTTTGCTGAATCAGCTACTTGAACCTTTACGAGAAATTTCCTTGGTTCTTTTGAAAAGAAAGATAATCTTTCTGGTTGCCATTTCTTCTGCTAGAAGAGTATCGTAACTAGCGGCTCTGTCTTGGTAAAGAGCAATATTTGATCGTGCATAAGGATGAGGAGTTTATTTTTTTTGTTTTGTTTTTTTGTTTGTTTTTTGGGTCCTCGTCCTGAATTCCTAATAAAAGTGGTAACAGGTTTTTTTTTTTTTTTTTTCTTTTGTTCTTTGTTTTTTTTTTTTGTTTTTTTTTTTTTTTAGTTTTTTTCATTTAAACCAAGATATTCTTGATTCTTTCTCCCCAGAGCCTCAAGCTCGGGAAGAGAAAGCACTACATTCCCTTGATGTAGTAAGAGCGATCAGAGTTTATTTAAAGGCGACCACTCAGGTTTGCAAAACACATGTTTTGTTTGTGGACAGGCAGTGTCAAAATCTACTATTTTCCAAATGGATTCGTCAAGTGATTTGTTCAAGCTTTGACTTGAGAAGAAAATTCTTCCTTCTTATGCTAGAGCAAACTCATCCAGGGTGATTAGTGCCTATTGGGTGGTGCATCATCAGGCCTCTATGGCTCAGATCTGTAAGGCCGCGACTTGGTCTTCGGTTCATACGTTTATCAGATTTTATCAAATCGATGTTAAAGGTCATAAGGGTATTGCCTTTGAGTGCAGTATACTGCAGGCTCTAGTATGAGTCCTCTGGTCCCCAAAATTTTTTTTTTGTTGTGTCGCCCTCCCTTCAGTTGCCATTGCTATGGGACATCCCACATAGTACGTACTATGGCTCTGTATCCCCTGATGTAAGAAAAGAAAACAGGATTTTTAAAACGGCTTACCTGTAAAATCTCTTTCTTTGATGTACGTCACAGGACAGAGAGATCCCTCCCTTCTTGGTGTACACTTGTATTGCTTGGCTACAAAACTGAGGACTCCCAGTAGTGAGACGAGTTATATAGGGAGTACACGTCTTGCCTTAGGGGCGTGCCAGTGTCCATCACATATCAGTGGTCCATATAACCCACATAGTAGCTACTATGGCTCTGTGTCCCCTGATGTTCATCAAAGAAAAGGATTTTACTGGTAAGCTGTTTTAAAAATCCAGTTTTTTCATCATAATTTCCTGTAAAATCCTTTTGTTTGAGTACATCATGGAACACAGAGGTCCTTCCCCTCTTTTTAAGTATTCAGTGCTTGCTATAAAATTGAAATACTTCCTGTATGGGAGGGGTTATATAGGGGATCACTTGCTGTCTAAAGACCTTTGGTCTACCAGTGTCCATCCACTTGGAAATGAAGTATGACCCAGCGGGTAATGAATGTTAGCCTAAAGCCGTGTACACACTACCGGACTTTCTGGCAGACTAGGTCCGATGGTCTTCCCCACTGACTTTTCAGCATAGTTCCGACAGCTTCTGAAGGAACGGACTTACGCACACACACACACACACGCCATTCGTTTTGAATGTGATGACGTAAGATGGGACTAAAAAAGGAATTTCAATAGCCAATAGCTTCCCTTTGGTCCGTCGGACCAGCATACAGACGGAGAGATAAGGCTTCAGTGTTTTACTGTTCACATGGATTCAGGTCAGATGATCTTCCAAGAGGTTAATCCAGCATTTGACGAAACAGACACATTTCTTGAAACTCCAGACTGCAATGAGAATACCCCGATGCTCAAGACCCCCGCACAGATAGGAGGCCATGCCTCCTCTGTAAGTCAGTCAGGCGACTTGCAGGTATGCATCATAACAAACCACAGAACCCAAAAATTCCCCCTATACAGGAAAGGGATGGTCGTTCTGGCAGATATTGTGCAAAATTTGGGAATTTACAGGCCCCAAATCATGCATATGTTCCATCTGGAAAATAGAACAATGACCAAGTTAGAGTATAGATTTTGAAGCCTTTCTGAAACAAAATCTGTTCCTGGTCCAGAAGACTGTAAAGAGCTAGATGAATATCTGCTAATCAGTGCAGTGACACAGGAAAAGTAAGGAGCTAAAGAGGGGGTGAAAGGCCAAGGATCAGTTTGTACTCTTAAAATGTCACCTCCGGCACCTAAGGTGCTAGCTATGTAGTTGTCTGCAGGGATTCACAAACGCTCCCCTAGGTTGGAATGTGAGGATGGACCTCCCATCTGATGAAGGTCTTTTCTAGGGTTTAGTAGACTTTTTACCACACACTTTGCTGGTAGCCACTGAACCACAGTTAGGAGTCCTAGGTGTGCATCCTACAGGAGTAGAGAAGCGAAAGAGAAGACTTTACAGACCATTCCCTCTGCTTCTTTTGCTGTGGCAGGTAGGTGTTCTGGTCTCCATTGACTGCCTTGATGATAATCAGGGCTGGTTCAAAGATTTTGTCCCTCAAAGACCACATGAGTCAGGTGCTCCTTGGATACAGGATCCACAAACCAGTGTCCTACACATGTGTATTGATAGTCTAGATGCTTTCAGCTGTCCATCACAGCTGAAGTGTAATGCCGCGTACACACGATCACCAGGCAATCCGCCCGTGTGTGGGCTCTGACGGACTTTTTTTTCCCCAAAAGTCCGGCGGAGTTAGACAGTAGTTTTGACTCAAAAATTGTCCGCCGGCCTGCGAGCTAGTCCGCCAGACTTTTAAAATGAACGGACTTTCCCGCACACGGAGAAAAGTCCATTCATTTTAAATGTGGCTCCAGGTAGATGGGACTAGCAAAGGAAGTCAATGTCGCCGCCTCCATGGGCGAGATTGACACGACGCTGGCCCCGTCACCTGGTATGGACTTAAAGGGGAAGCCCTACGCTGAAAAAATGGCGTGGGGGTCCCCCCCCCAAAGTCCATATCAGACCCTTACCCGAGCATGCAGCCTGGCCCGTACCAGGCCGTGTGCCCTCAACATGGGGGGGTGCAACCCCCCACCCCAAAGCACCTTGTCCCCATGTTGATGAGGACAAGAGCCTCTTCCCGACAACCCTGGCCATTAGTTGTCGGGGTCTGCGGGCAGGGGACTTATCGGAATCCGGGGGCCCCCAGATATCGGCCCCCCAACCTATGTGAATGAGTATTGGGGTGCAATGTACCCCTACCCATTCACCTGGTGAAAAAAATGTAAATAAAACACAACACAAGGTTTTAAAATAATTTATTTCAAAATATTTATTTCACAGCTCCGTGGGTCTTCCGTCTTGGGATGTCTTCCCGCTGGACTCCTCTGCTATCTTCTGCTAGCTGTTTTACTAGCAGGGGAGCCCGGCTTTCTTCTTCGTTGCCACCCGGGGGTCTTCTTCCGACTTCGTAGGTCTCGTCCCCCTCTTCTCTTCTTCTTGCCGAGTGACTCCACGTGGGGATGTGCCTGATAGGAGAGAGGAGGAGGAGGCACATCTCCAACGAGGCACATCTCCAACGTGCCCTCCAGGGGCCAGCCTAGGGGCAGCACACCGACTGAATCACACTGCAGAACTCCGCCTGTGCAGGGCGCTGCCGCTGCGCGTTATTCCAAAAGTTCTTTGGTGTGGGCCTTTTTTGAGATGAGTGCATCAGATCGCACCGCTGCTATTTGCAACATATGTCTCAAGCGTATCTCGCCTGGCCAAAACATCAGCCCCTTGGGCACCACATGCTTGACCAGACATATGTTGACCTGCCATGCAGCTCGCTGGCAAGCGTACCTTAAAGACCCACTCCAAAGAACAAAGCGGACCTCTCCTTGCTCCTCATCAGCTGGGATCTCCAACCCCACTAGACCTTCAGTCCTCTCTGAAACCTGCACTGAGATGAATGAAGGTGTAGAATTAGGTGTGTCACAGCCAAGTACTTGTGGGCACTCTGCTAGCAGTACACCTACGTCCGAATGTAGCAGGCAAATTTCCCTGCCCCAGCTGCTGGACCATTGAAAGAAGTTCACTTCCAGCCATCCACATGCCAAGCGGTTGAATGTTAGCTTGGCTAAATTGCTAGTACGTCAACTGCTGCCTTTTCAGTTGGTAGACCCTTCCGTGAGTTTGTGCAATGTGTGGTTCCTCAGTGGCAGGTCCCCAAACGCCACTTTTCCAGCTCTCTACCGGCATGTGGAAGGCAATGTCCATGCCTCGCTGGACAGGACGGTCAGCGGTAAGGTGCATATTACCAAAAGCAAAAGATGCTATGCCGTGCTTGCGCTGGTTTGTTTGGGGGGCAGGAGCCACACTGGGGCAGATATTTTTTCAGCTCTGCAGGAGCAGGCCAAGAGGTGGTTGACGCCACGCCAGCTTAAGCCAGGAATGGTGGTCTGCGACAATGGCACCCACATCTTCTCCGCCCTCTGACAGGGACAACTGACCCATGTGCCCTGTGTGGCTCACGTCTCTAACCTGGTGGTGCAGGTACCCGGGCTTAAAGGATGTCCTGAGGCAGGCCAGGAAAGTCTGTGTGCATTTCCACCGATCATTTAATGCCAGTGCTCGGCTGGCTGAGCTCCAAAAGGAGTTTAACCTGCCCAAGAACCGCCTTATACAGTGGTGTGAAAAAGTGTTTGCCCCCTTCCTCATTTCCTGTTCCTTTGCATGTTTGTCACACTTAAGTGTTTCGGAACATCAAACCAATTTAAACAATAGTCAAGGACAACACAAGTAAACACAAAATGCAATTTGTAAATGAAGGTGTTTATTATTAAAGGTGAAAAAAAATCCAAACCATCATGGCCCTGTGTGAAAAAGTGATTGCCCCCCTTGTTAAAACATACTATAACTGTGGTTGTCCACACCTGAGTTCAATTTCTCTAGCCACACCCAGGCCTGATTATTGCCACACCTGTTCACAATCAAGGCATCACTTAAATAGGAGCTGCTTGACACAGTAAGGTCCACCAGAAGATCCCTAAAAGCTACACATCATGCCGAGACCCAAAGAAATTCAGGAACAATTGAGAAAGAAAGTAATTGAGATCTATCAGTCTGGAAAGGGTTATAAAGCCATTTCCAAAGCTTTGGGAATCCAGCGAACCACAGTGAGAGCCATTATCCACAAATGGCGAAGACATGGAACAGTGGTGAACCTTCCCAGGAGTGGCCGGCCGCCCAAAATTACCCCAAGAGCGCAGCGACGACTCATCCAAGAGGTCACAAAAGACCCCACAACAACGTCCAAGGAACTGCAGGCCTCACTTGCCTCAGTTAAGGTCAGCGTTCATGCCTCCACCATCAGGAAAAGACTGGGCAAAAATGGCCTGCATGGCAGAGTTCCAAGGAGAAAACCACTGCTGAGCAAAAAGAACATCAAAGCTCGTCTCAATTTCTCCACAACACATCTTGATGATCCCCAAGACTTTTGGGACAACATTCTGTGGACCGATGAGACAAAAGTGGAACTCTTTGGAAGGTGTGTGTCCAAGTATATCTGGCGTAGAAGGAACACTGCATTTCATAAAAAGAACATTATACCAACAGTAAAATATGGTGGTGGTAGTGTGATGGTCTGGGGCTGTTTTGCTGCTTCAGGACCTGGAAGACTTGCCGTGATAAAAGGAACTATGAATTCTGCTGTCTACCAAGAGATCCTGAAGGAGAATGTCCGACCACCTGTTCGTGTACTCAAGCTGAAACGAACTTGGGTTCTGCAGCAGGACAATGATCCTAAACACACCAGCAAGTCCACCACCGAATGGCTGAAGAAAAACAAAATTAAGACTTTGGAGTGGCCTAGCCAAAGTCCTGACCTGAATCCTATTGAGATGTTGTGGTATGACCTTAAAAAGGCCGTTCATGCTCGTAAACCCTCTACAATTCTACAATTCTGCAAAGATGAGTGGGCCAAAATTCCTCCAGGACGCTGTAAAAGCCTCATTGCACGTTATCGCAAACGCTTGGTTGCAGTTGTTGCTGCTAAGGGTGGCCCAACCAGTTATTAGGTTTAGGGGGCAATCACTTTTTCACACAGGGCCATGATGGTTTGGATTTTTTTTCACCTTTAATAATAAACACCTTCATTTACAAATTGCATTTTGTGTTTACTTGTGTTGTCCTTGACTATTGTTTAAATTGGTTTGATGTTCCGAAACACTTAAGTGTGACAAACATGCAAAGGAACAGGAAATGAGGAAGGGGGCAAAGACTTTTTCACACCACTGTATGTGACATGCCCACCAGGTTGAACTCAATGTTGGCCATGCTGCAGCGGCTGCGCACGCAGCAGAGGGCCATCAATGAGTACCTGTGCGAGTACTGCACCAGGACAGGGTCAGGGGAGCTCGGGTTTTTTTCACCACACCAGTGGGGCATGATCAGGGATGCATGCACTGTCCTGTCACCATTTGAGGAGGCCACGAGGATGGTGAGCAGTGACAGTGCATGCATCAGTGACACTGTACCTCTTGTCCACCTGTTGGAGCATACGCTGCGTGGAATAATGGACAGGGCGCCTGAGGCAGAACAGAGGCAGGAAGAGGAGGACTTCCTTGCCTCTCAAGGCCCCCTTTATCCAGACAGTGTTCCTGCTGTCCCACCCATCACACAGGAAGAGGACAAGGAGGAGGAGGAGGATTGTGTAAGCATGGAGGTGGAGCCTGGCACTCAGCAGCAGCAGTGTCAGGTCACCTTGAGGCGAGGTGACAGATACAAACCGTAGGGATCAGGAGTGCACCGCAAGGTTGTGGACCCTACGGCTGACTGCTGCTGACGGGAGACAGATCCCACCAGGGTTAGAGCATAAGATTCCCTGGGGCGCGGAGTCTAAGAGCCAGCAGGTGTTCACCAGAGCCTCTAGAGATGAGGATGGACTGGGCTGCAACTGACTCCAGGTCGCGACTCCCAGGGTCCCCCAGCTCGCACCCACAGTAGGCAACAAGAGGATAGGGATAGTGAGGGACAAAGCCAAGGTCGGGGCCACAAGTAGACAGGAATAGTCAGGGACACATCAAAAGGTCAGGATCACAGGCAAACAGGGATAGTCAAGGACACGCCAAGGTCGGTAATGGAACAACAGACGTGCACACGGCAGGAAGCTAACACACAAAGGTTGATCAGCAGGGTTGGCCTGCAGTGCACAGGTTAATATAGAGTTCTCTGATAGGAGCTAGGGTGGAGCCATGCCAGAGGATGGATTACAAAAGCAGTCAGGTGAGGGTCTGCTGGTCTCTAGGGATGAACACATGGAAACAGGTAAGCAGACAAACTCTATTGCAAAACCATGACAGTACCCTCCCTTACGAGGCCTCCCCCTCCCCTGCCTGGGTCCAGGCTTAAAGGGAAACTTCAGATGGAACCTCCTCAACAGACTAGGAGCAAAGACCTCAGATGCAGTGATCCAAGACCTCTCCTCAGGGCCAAACCCTTTCCAATGTACGAGGTACTGAAGAATGCCTTTACGGAGCCGGGAATCCAAAACTTGACTAACCTCGTATTTTAGATTATCCTCAGAGACTGGAACCGAGGTAGGGAGAGGACGAGAGGACTTGAGGACTAAAGGCTTTTTAGGAATGGGTAAGGGCATGAGAAGATCAGGAGCCTGAGCAGGGTCCCCCAGACCCTTAAAGATGAACTGGGCATCCAGAACAGGACCACCAAACTGGGCAGAGGTCAGTGGATCCCTGAGGTCAGGTTGGTTAGAAGGTGACATGTCACAAGAGTCAAGCTGGATAGCTGAAACACAAACAGAATGCAGAGAACCCTGAGAAAAGGATTGAAAACCCCACCTGGCCGAATGAGGCAGTCTATCCAAAGGATGGATTGAGCCTCTTAAACGGGTTTGAACGGACATAGTAGCAGTAGGGTGAGGCCAGGTCACAGAAGGTCCTGAACAAGAAGCAGGAAGCTCATTGGGCATGGGCTGGACTGGCATAACTGGTGCAGAGGCCGACTGAATAGTATTGTCAGGTGTAGCGACCATCTCAATCGCATCACAGGGCATAGCAACTGTGGAACTTGCAGACAAGTTAGCCTGGCTGTGCGTCCAAGGGAGGTTAGGGACAGGCAAAGGTAAATGGTTATGCAAACTGGAGTGAATGATCGAGTCAGGTTCATAGGTGGGCCCCTCATCCAGAGTTCCACATGACCTAGAGAGTGCATCAGTCCGACTATTAAGGACGCATCAAAGAGATCGCTATATACAGCGGGAAGAGCAGAAGATACTGGGATGGTGGTAACAGGAAGTTTCTCTTTTGGGGTACCCTTGAGTAGGCAGGAAGAGGAACAGGAGAAACCCCAAGCCAGGATCTGTCCAGCAGACCAGTCAATGTGTGGAGAATGGAGCCGTAACCAAGGAAGACCTAATATGATAGGAGATGAAGCCTTAGGTAAGACAAGGAAGGATATCCACTCCTGGTGGAGTGTCCCTACTGACATCTTAACAGGAAGAGTATGGAAGCGGATAGGGCCCCCTGGGAGAACAGTGCCATCAATCGCCAAGACCACCAATGGCGTTGTAAGGGGCAAAAGGGTAATAGAGGATGCAGTTTCCCAATCCATGAAATTGGCAGCGGCTCCGGAATCCAAATGTGCTTAGACCAAACGAGAGGAAGCACCGACATGAAGCAACACAGAAAGGAGAAGACGAGAAGATGAAGGTGATATTTCAGGGTCTAATACTCCACCTTCCCGATGTATTAGCCCTGAGCATTTTTCTGGACGAAGAGAACAATAGTCACGGAAATGACCTTTGGCCCCACAATAGAGGCATAGGCCCAGAGTTCTGCGCCTAGCACGTTCTTCGGGAGATAACTTAGTCCAGCCCAACTGCATAGGTTCCTCAGTAGGCAGGGGGTGCTCCTCGGATCGAAGAGAAGGGACTGGGGGCTCAGGCTGCCTAAAGAACGGGCCTCTCCTGAAAGCGAATATCGATCTGGTTACACAAGGTGATGACACTGTCCAAATCAGCAGGAAGGGATCTTCCTGCTAATTCATCCTTCACTCTGTCAGAGAGGCCATGTAAAAAGGTTGCAACTAGAGCCTCATTATTCCAGCTTAATTCAGCTGTGAGGATACGGAACTGAAGAGCATACTGTCCCACAGACACGGACTCTTGACGGAGACGTAAAAGAACGATAGCCGCTGAGGAGACACGACTCGGTTCCTCGAAGATATTCCGAAAAAGTTTCAAGAATTCAGACAGGCTAGAAACCACTGAATCATTCAGTTCCCGCAGAGGGGCAGCCCAAGCTAACGCCTCACCGGACAGGAGGGATATGATATATGCTACTTTTGCCCGATCGGACAGGAAGTTTTGGGGCTGAAGTTCAAAATGAATTGTGCACTGGCTAAGGAACCCCCTGCAAGCCTTGGAGTCCCCAGAGAAACGGGACGGAGCTGGCAGTAATAATGCATGCGTGGATGCGACTGGTGCCATAGGTGCAGCTGCTGACTGTACTTGAGGCTGCAGGTTCTGGGTTCCCAAGGAAGCCTGTAGCTGCTCGAAGCGGGAAGTCAGATCTTGAAGGAATCGCATCACCTGGGTCTGATGCGATTCTTGGGTCTCAAGTCTGCGAACTAAGCCCTGCAACGGATCGACTGCAGGAAGCGGCACGTCAGCCGGGTCCATGGCTGATCAAACTGTCAGGTCACCTTGAGGCGAGGTGACAGATGCACACCGTAGGGATCAGGAGTGCACCGCAGGACTGTGGACCCTACGGCTGGCTGCTGCAGAAGGGAGACAGATCCCACCGGGGTTAGAGCATAAGATTCCCTGGGGCACGGAGTCTAAGAGCCAGCAGGTGTTCACCAGAGCCTCTAGAGGTGAGGATGGACTGGGCTGCAACTGGCTCCAGGTCGCGACCCCCAGGATCCCCCAGCTCGCACCCAGAGTAGGCAACAGGAGGATAGGGATAGTGAGGAGCAAAGCCAAGGTCGGGGCCACAAGCAGACAGGAATAGTCAGGGACACGCCAAAAGGTCGGGATCACAGGCAAACAGGGATAGCCAAGGACACGCCAAGGTCGGTAACGGAACAACTGACGAGCACACGGCAGGTAACAGGAAGCTAACACACAAATGTTGATCAGCAGGGTTGGCCTGCAGTGCACAGGTTAATATAGCGTTCTCTGATAGGAGCTAGGGTGGAGCCATGCCAGAGGATTACAAAAGCAGTCAGGTGAGGGTCGGCTGGTCTCTAGAGATGAACACATGGAAACAGGTAAGCAGACAAACTCTATTGCAAAACCATGACAAGCAGTCTTTTAGGGATGATTTACAGTCCCAAGAAACCTGTGGACTTCTACGGGGTGGAGGGAGGAGGTGGCTGTGGATCATGTCCTTAGTGACCCAGAGGACTCTGGACCGAATGCCTCAGCTAACCTACGCTGCATGGCCTCCCTGATCCTGCAAAGCCTGCAGAAGGATCCTCGTATTCTTCGGATCAAGAAGAGGGACCATTACTGGCTGGCCACTCTCCTTGATCCACGGTACAAGGGTAAGGTTGCGGACCTTATCTAGCTGCCGCAGAGGGAGCAGAGGATGAGACATCTCTGGGAGGCCTTGCAGAAAGGTCTGTGCAACGCGTTCCCAGAGACTGTGAGATTACAAACTCCTGGTCCTGGACAACGTGTTGCTGAGGCTTCGGTCAGTCACAGAAGGAGCGGTGGAGAAGGCGGCCATCTGACCAATGTATTCAGACAATTTTTTAGTCCGCAGCCCCAAGGTATGATCGGTTCTAGCAACCATTGCCAGCATCTGATTTCCATGGTGCAGGAATACCTAGGGGCAAGGTCAGACTTTGACACCTTTCCCACCGAAAATCCTCTGGCTTACTGGGTCTTGAGGATGGATCACTGGCCAGAGCTTGCACAGTATGCAATTGAGCTACTGGCTTGTCCTGCATCCAGCGTTCTTTTGGAACGCACCTTCAGTGCTGCTGGAGGCTTTGTAACCGATCACAGGGTGCGCCTGTCCACCAACTCGGTTGATAGACTGACCTTCATAAAGATGAATCAGTCTTGGATCACCACCAGCTACCAAGCACTTGAAGTTGATGTAACCGAATCATTTTTTTTTTTGAAATGTCACATCCCTTCAAGACTGCCTATGCTGATGCTGAGTGACTGTCCTGTTATGTTGACTGACTATCCTCTTCCTCCTCAATGATCATGCTGATAGCTTGGAAGAACATTTTGGTTCTGGGTGACGTCACCAGCCCAATTTTTCAGCCCCTGTTTAACAGGGGCATGTAATTACAATTTTTAATGCAATGCTTTGCAGCAGGGCTCATTCCTGCACTCCAACTAGAGTATATAGTTACATAGTTAGTCAGGTTGAAAAAAGACACAAGTCCATCTAGTTCAACCACAAAAAAATAATAATAATAATATCATACAATCCCATATACCCAATTCTATACCCACAGTTGATCCAGAGGAAGGCAAAAAACCCCAGCAGAGCATGATCCAATTTGCTAAAGCAGGGGAAAAAATTCCTTCCTGATCCCCTGAGAGGCAATCGGATTTTCCCCGGATAAACTTTACCTATAAATGTTAGTACCCAGTTATATTATGTACACTTAGGAAATAATCCAGGCCCTTCTTAAAGCAATCCACTGAGCAGGCCAGAACCACCTCTGCAGGGAGTCTATTCCACATTTTCACAGCTCTAACTGTGAAGAAACCTTTCCGTATTTGGAGATTAATTCTCTTTTCCTCTAGACGTAAAGAGTGCCCCCTTGTCCTCTTTGTTGACTGTAAAGTGAATAACTCGACACCAAGTTCACTATATGGACCCCTTATATATTTGTACATGTTGATCATATCCCCCCTTAATCTCCTCTTATCAAGAGTGAATAAATTCAGTTCCTCTAATCTTTCCTCATAGCTGAGTTCCTCCATGCCTCTTATCAGTTTGGTTGCCCTTCTCTGCACTTTCTCCAGTTCCCCCGATATCCTTTTTGAGAACTGGTGCCCAAAACTGAACTGCATATTCCAGATGAGGTCTTACTAATGATTTAAACAGGGGCAAAATGATATCTCTCTCTCTCTCGAGTCCATACCTCTCTTAATACAGGAAAAGACTTTGCTCACTTTGGAAACCGCAGCTTGGCATTGCATGCTATTATTGAGCTTATGATCTACCAACACCCCCAGATACTTCTCCACTACGGATTCCCCCAGTTGTACTCCCCCTAGCATGTATGATGCATGCATATTCTTAGCCCCCAAGTGCATAACTTTACATTTCTCAACATTAAACCTGATCTGCCACATAGTCGCCAAATTAGACAGAGCATTGAGGTCGGCTTGTAAATTGGAGACATCCTGCAAGGACGTTATTCCATTGCATAGCTTGATGTCATCTGCAAAGACGGAAATGTTACTTTTGATCCCAGACCCAATATCATTTATAAAGATATTAAAAAGTAAGGGTTCCAGCATTGAACCTTGGGGTACACCACTGATGAACCTTAGACCATTCAGAGTAAGAATCATTAACCACTACTCTCTGAATTCTGTCTTTGAGCCAGTTTTCTATCCATTTACAAACTGATATTTCCAAACCTGTAGACTTTACCTTACACATGAGCTGTGTGTGCGGAACTGTATTGAACGCTTTTGCAAAATCCAAGTGTACCACGTCCACCACCACCCCTCTATCCAAGGGTTTACTTACCACCTCATAAAAAGAAATCAGGTTTGTCTGACAAGTTCTTTCTTTCATGAATCCATGCTGTCTGTTGCTTAAAATATTTTTTTCCTGCAAGAACTCGTCTATGTGGTCTTTTATTAATTTCTCCAGTATCTTCCCAACTATAGAAGTTAAACTAACAGGTCTATAGTTACTTGGTAAAGACTTTGTTCCCTTTTTAAATATAGGCACCACATTGGCCCTGCGCCAATCCAGTGGTAATATTCCTGTCATTAATGTGTCCCTAAAACTTAGATACAATGGCTATGGGAGAGGTTGCAGTGTCGTGGCACCAGCACCTAAGTCCCAATTTTTCAGCCCCTGTTTAACAGGGGCATGTAATTACAGTTTTTGATGCAATTCTTTGCAGCAGGGCTCATTCCTGCACTCCAACTAGAGTATCTGGGAGAGGTTGCAGTGTCGTGGCACCAGCAAGCAGTGGCTAAGGCCCAATTTTTCAGCCCCTGTGCATGTAATTACAAATTTTTGATATAATATTTCATAGCAGGGCCCGTTCCTGTGCCCACCTAGAGTAACTGTGAGGACTTATAGTGTTGTGGCACCAGCACCACCACTAACACAACCACCAAAGGCCCAATTTTTCTACCAATTACAATTCTTTATATAATTGTTCACAGCAGGGCGCTCCAGCACCCACCAAGAGTCACTTTGAGGGCTTACAGTGTTGTGGCAACACCAACACCTTATGCCCCCATTTCTGCAGAGCATATAAGGCAGGCCCCTACTTTCAAACATCCAACTTACAAATGTCTCCTACTTGCAAACGGAAGGAGACAACAGGAAGTGAGATGAAAAAAGACGGACGGCCAAAAAAATTATACAGGGGTGATAACCCTTCCCTATGTTTTCCAAAAAGCTTAAAAATAGATTTTTTGACTGGAGCTACACTTTAAAGATGTACCAGTTCAAAGTTACAAACAGATTCTACTTAACACAACAAACCTACACAGTTCCTGTCCTGTTTGCACCGCCTGTATACTGCTGTTCTGAGTATATAGGGCCTGGGGGCCTCACGCCTTTCCTTTTTTTAATTTGGGTATGGGGTTCCCCTTAATTTCTGTACAAGATCCAAAGGGGCTGGTAATGGGCAAGGGGGGCTACCCATGCCATTTTTCTCAATGATTTTCATCCATATTGCCAGAACCAGATATTACATTAAAACCGCAAGCAGTTTTAAATGACTTTTTTTCCGTTAAATGTCATTTTGTGCAGGGACTGTTCTAAACACGGGAAACATGTGCCACTTCACAGGCATACTATAGACACCCCCCAGGCAAGATATTTAAAGGAATATTTCTTTTTTTTTTCACTTTAATCGCCATTAAAATCAGTGCTCCCCAAAAAAAAAATAAAAAAAAAATGTTTTGCCATTGACCCATGCCCCATGTCCCCTGGGGCAGGAGCTGGGTCCCCAACCCTTTTAAGGACAATATCTTGCATATTAGCCATTAAAATTAGCACTTTTTATTTCAATTGTTCGAGTCCCATAGACTTCAATGGGGTTCTAAAGTTTGCACGAATTTTCGGTCCGTTCGAAAGTCCTGTTGCAAATCGAACCTGGGGGTGTTCGGCTCATCCCTATTCCCTAAGTACCATCTTGTACCTGTGATTTATTAATGTTACGTTTCCCAAGTCTAATTTTAATTCTGTCCTCTGTTAACCATGGAGGTGCTTCCTGTGATGTGTCTTGAGGATAAACACTGCAGTTTTGGTTACTGAAGCCCCAAGATTACCTCATGAAGACTGAGAAGAATAAATTCAATACCTTCAAAACCAGATGCCCTTCCCCATTCTTTATGGGGCCAATATGGTCTGTCCTCCCTTTTTTACTATTTACATACTTAAGGAATTTCTTGGGATTATTTTTGCTCTCCACTGCTATGTGTCTTTCATGTTCTATCTTAGCCGTCCTTATTGTACCCTTACATTTCTTGTTGCATTCTTTATAAAGTCTGAATGCTGATGATGATGCCTCAACCTTGTATTTTTTGAAGGCCTTCTCCTTTGCTTTTTTTATGCATTTTTACATTGGAGTTAAGCCTCCAATGTCAGGCCCAGTCCCACCGCCTAGCCCTTATGGCCCACCATTGGACCGGTGTTGTGCCCATCATAGGAGCTAGGCAAGGGGCAGGACTGGGGAGTGACTGCGAGCGGAGCCGAGTACACAGTACACTCGGCTCAGTTGAGCCCGGTCTATGAGAGGAACCGAATATCTCAGCGGCAGCGGTGTAACCACACATTCGGCGACCCATCGCAGTTTTCTACGGAAGTGATGTTCCATTGCCGCCATCTTGCTACAGCTCACACTCGTCCACAATGAGGATACACTAAGAAGGGGGAAAGCGGACATGTTGTTACACCCACCGGAGTTTTGCATTTTGCATGTATTTATAACAGTAACATCAGTTTATACAGCGGCGCTAAATTTAAAACCCCAAACATGCTGCAATTTTGGGGAAGGCTGCAGATGGACACTGGGAGGCGGCTGATGGACCTTGGAAGGCTGCAGATGGCCACTGGAAGGCTGCAGATGGACTCTGGGGAAGGCTGCAGATGGAAAGTGTGCAAGGTTGCAGATGAATGCTGTGCAAGGCTGCATTGATGGGCATTTAAAATGTAAGTTTTTTTCCTTAAACTTTCCTCCTAAAAGTTTTTTTCCTTAAACTTCCCTCCTAAACTTGGGGTGCATGTTATATGCCGGCTTGTGTTATACTCCGATAAAGATGGTAGATGTGCCATGACCCACTTGTATTTTCCAAACGATATTTCTTGGGCATTATACAAGGCACATGAGAAACCACCTTTTTTCAAAACATGCTAGAATGATCAGGAATCTTCAAACTACACATCCCATGAGGCAAACTCTGACATTCACAGACATGACTAGGCATGATGGGAATTGTAGTTCCTGAACAACTGGAGGGCCGTAGTTTGAAGACCCCTGTGCTAGACCATTATTATGCCTCCAGAATTGGGAGTGTGGCATCTACCCAACTTCTCTCTGCTGATGGACACAATAACCTACATCTATAGATATATGTATATATAGATATCTATATACACACACATGAAAGCAATATACATTGGTCCAGAAGTGAATCTGTACACAGGAAGTAGGTATGCGTTTTGAGGCCAAATCATTGAGACATACACACAAGATCCACACTAACACCACCCCATGTAAAAAAGAAGTAAAAAATTATCTTAATTTGCAAATAAGGATCTTCTCTTTCCTCAGAAAACACGGGGCATGGTGGTGGGAAGAAATTCACAGCAGGTCAAGCAGCTTCCTGGAGGGGAGTGATGTCATTCCGCCGCTTCCGGAACCAGATATGTGCCACGGGTACATTCCTCCACGCAAACAGCAGTTGCACATCCCACATACACAGCGGTCGCTCATCTAGATGCATTTGACGCATCTAGATGCAGGAACCCAATTTTATGGAAATTAATAGTAAAGCAGATTTCCAGGACTGGACTAACAAATGTTTCTAGTGAAAGGCAACTGTTGTTTTCTAATACACAAGGACTAAATGGGCCATTGACATGCGTTACAGTTGAACTTAGGAATGTGTTTTTGCAAAGTTAAACTGAATGAAATCCTTTCTTATTTTTTCTTGGGCATGGAGTGCAGAGGGATTAGAAGTCTTGTCAGTTTTTGGGGATGTCTGCACCCCTGATAGGGTGAAGACACCTCCCAATTTTTGCCAGTTTCTCCTTTAAATTTATTCACTTCCTGTCACATAGCCAGACAGGAAGTGAGGGTATAACCCTACCAATGTCTTTCCTTGGGGACACACAGATCAATCTAAATAGTTTCCCCATTAGGTAAATTGCACTCTAGCATTTTGCTGTGTACACCCCAAATTATTAGGTATCTTGGACTTTGGGGTTTATTTACTAAAGGCAAATCTACTTTGCACTACAAGTGCACTTGGAAGTGCGGTTGCTGGAGATCCGAGGGGGACATGCAAGGAAAATAAAAAAATCAGCATTTGGGGTGTACACAACAAAGTGCTAGAGTGCAATTTGCCTAATGGGGACACTAGTTAGATTGACCTGTGTGTCCCCAAGGAAAGACTGCTGTTTGGCTATGTGGCAGGAAGTGAAGTCAATTTTTAGAAAAGGGACACAAAGCCCAACCTAAAAAAGACAAGCAGGGGTTCTAACAAATGCCCACAATTAGAATAGGATTGTCTTGAGCTAGATTTTAGCTCAGTGCTATAAATCAGTGGTTCTCAACCCTGTCCTCAAGTACCCCAACAGGCCATGTTTGCAGGTTTTCCTCCATCTTGCACAGGTGCTTTAAATCAGAGTCAATGGCTTGGTATTTTGGACAGCTATTTTAGCTAAGATAAATTCCCAAAACATGTCCAGTATGGAGTACTGAGGCTGAGAACCACTGTGCTAAAATAGAAAATTAAATACTTACCTCTCCTTAATTTTTCTTTCCTGTTGCCTATCCTCGGCAGCATACGCACAATCCATGCGTATGCTGCCACAAAGGCACCAGGAAAGTAGCTTTTAGACAAATCATCAACTTTTTTTGTTCTTCCATGCCAATCAGCCTAGTTAAGTTGCAGCTGGGAAATCTGTTCCATACAAATTGTTTGGGGGGGGGGGGGGAGTGTAAAATGCATTACTCAGATTGAGCATACATCTGCAAAACAAATTAACAAAACACATACAAATTTTATTGGTCAACAAAACAGGACTTGGAAGAGAGCAAGGAAAGCAAAAAACACATGGAGGTAATTTGAGAAACTAAAGCCGCGTACACACGATCAAACAATCCGGTGCAAAAGTCAGGCGGACTCAAGTCCACCGGACAATCCCCCCCGTGTGTGGGCCCCCCGGTGGACTATTTTTACCCAAAAGTCCAGCGGACTAAGAAAGTAGTTTTGCACCTAAATATGTCCGGCGGACTCGCATTTCGGCAGACAATATGGCCGTGTGTGTGTTAGTCTGCTGTACTTTTTAAATGAACAGACTTTTCCCGCCCGGAGAAAAGTCCGCTCATTTTGAACGCGGCTCCAGGTAGCCGGGACCAGCGAAGGAGGCGTTGCTGGCCCCGTCACCTGGTATGGAGTTAAAGGGGAAGCCCTACGCTGAAAAAATGGCATGGGGGTCCCCCTCTAGGTCCATATCAGACCCTTATCCGAGCACGCTATCCGGCCGGTCAGGAAAGGGGGTGGGGACGAGTGAGCGCCCCCCCTCCTGAGCTGTACCAGGCCGCGTGCCCTCAACATGGGGGGGGCTTTGGGCCCCCCCACCCCAAAGCACCTTGTCCCCATGTTGATGAGGACAAGGGTCTCTTCCCGACAACCCTGGCCATTGGTTGTCAGGGTCTGCGGGCGGGGGGCTTATCGGAATCCGGGAGCCCCCTTTAATAAGGGGGCCCCGGATACCGGCCCCCCACCCTATGTGAATGAGTATGGGGTACAATGTACCCCTACCCAGTCACCTGTGAAAAAAAAACAACACACAAGGGTTAAAATAGTTTATTGCACAGCTCTGGGGGTCTTCTTCCGTCTTTGGGGGTCTTCTTCCCGGACTCCTCCGCTATCTTCTGCTCTTTTGCTAGCTCTTTTACTAGCGGAGGAGCCTGGCTTTCTTCTTCATCGCCGCCCTCTTCTTCCAACTTCGGGGGTCTTGTCCCCCTCTTTGAGGGTCTTGTCCCCCTCTTCGGTTCTTCTTGCCGGGCCTCCGCGCCTTCTTCTAGCTCTTTTACAAGCGGTGGCTTCTGTTGCCATCTTCTCGTCTTCTCTTCTTCTGTTCTTCTCTTCTTCTCTTCTTGAGCTGTTGCCTCATCGCTGTCTCTGACCACAATGACAGGCACGTGGCGTGCGGCGACTTATATAGGGACATCGCCGGATGATGTCCCCGCCCATTATGAGGTCACAGTCCCAGCATCCTCTGGGACTATGACATCATAATGGGCGGGGACATCATCTGGCGATGTCCCTATATAAGTCACCGCACACCGCGTGCCTGTCATTGTGGCCAGAGACAGCGACGAGGCAACAGCTCAAGAAGAGAAGAACAGAAGACGGCAGCAGCGGTGTCAGAAGACCGGGCCACCACTTGTAAAAGAGCTAGAAGAAGGCGTGGAGGCTGGGCAAGAAGAACCGAAGAGGGGGACAAGACCCCCGAAGTCGGAAGAAGAGGGCGGCGATGAAGAAGAAAGCCAGGCTCCTCCGCTAGTAAAAGAGCTAGCAAAAGAGCAGAAGACAGCGGAGGAGTCCGGCAAGGAGACCCCCGAAGACGGAAGAAGACCCCCGGAGCTGGGCAATAAACTATTTTAACCCTTGTGTGTAGTGTTTTTTTTACATTTTTTTCACAGGTGAATGGGTAGGGGTACATTGTACCCCATACTCATTCACATAGAGTGGGACGCCGGTATCCGGGGCCCCCTTATTAAAGGGGGCTCCCAGATTCCGATAAGCCCCCTGCCCGCAGACCTTGACAACCCTGGCCGTTGGTTGTCAAGGTCTGTGGGCGGGGGGCTTATCGGAATCCGGGAGCCCGATTTAATAAGGGGGCCCCGGATACTGCCCCCCCACCCTATGTGAATGAGTATGGGGTACAATGTACCGCTACCCATTCACCTGTGAAAAGAGGCCCTTGTCCTCATCAACATGGGGACAAGGTGCTTTGGGGTGGGGGGGCTGCGGCCCCCCCTTCCCCAAAGCACCCCCCATGTTAAGGGCACGCGGCCTGGTACGGCTCTGGAGGGGGGGCGCTCGCTCGTCCCCACCCCCTTTCCTGACCGGCTGGGTAGCGTGCTCGCATAAGGGTCTGATATTGACCTAGAGGGGGACCCCCATTCCATTTTTTCGGCGTAAGGCTTCCCCTTTAACTCCATACCAGTTGACAGGGCCAGCGACGCTTCCTTCGCTAGTCCCGGCTACCTGGACTTTCCTCCGTGTGTGTGTGTGGGGGCGAGTCCGTTCATTTCAAAAGTACGGTGGATAGTCCGGCAGACCTAGTCCGCCGCAAAAGTACCGTGTGTGGGCAGGTAGCTCGTTCGGAAAGTCTGGCGGACAGTCCAGCGGTTTGACCGCCGGATAGTCTGATACGTGTGTACGCGGCATAACAGAATATGGTTTTGAGGTAATTAACAGGAGTTAAAAGGACTGCGCCTACAAACCCCCAGTCTCTTAAGAATTTAAACATTTATTAGTCACAACATCTTGAGGAAGATTTTGTAAAATAATGCAGCACAGACAATTAAATCAAAGTGAAACTAACAACCTACAAACGACACACATTGACAACATTACAAATATTTCAGGGAAATATATCTTCCTCCCAAAAAAATAAAATAAACAAAGTAAAAAATACTTGCTCTAAAACACATTTGAATTGCAAAGACATAACAAACAAAATATATGTGTTATAAACTCTATAGGGACAGCCAAATGTACTCTTGACACACAGACACACACACACCTGTTAAGGGTGTCCTACAATTACTAACCCAAAAAACACATTCTCTGAGCATGCTGAAAAATCCAAGTGCTGTTCACACACAAAAAGCACAAAAAAAAAACAAAGTCCCTGAGCATGCTCAACCAACCCAAATGCAGCTAGCACAAAATAAGCCACAGCCCCCCTAAATTAATTTTTACTAATCACCACTTGGATGGCTTATATTCTAGATATTGGCCTTAAAATGGGTAAGGAGGCCCAGGTCCCACCCTGGGGGACATATATGTCACCAATTTGAACAACCCCAAAAACGAAACAAGGAGAAATGACTTTAAAAATGCAAAATTTCTTAAAAGCTAGTAACTTGGAGGGGGGCTTACTCTGTGCATCTGTACCATGTATCCAAAATGCTGCTTCAAAGATGTACGGCTTTAGAGAAAACTTACAAATCTACCTTGCAGCTGCAAGATTTTAACCTCCCCAAAAAAATCCTGCCTCCCAATACATACAAGGCCATTTGGGTCTGTTAAGGCTTAAAATGAGAGAGCCCACGTGATACCACCCCAAACTAAAAAAATATTGTGCCCCTCTCACACACTAACAAACCCCTAGCCAAACACAAAGCAAGCCAGCCCATGAAAGGGGGGTGGATTTTGGGGGGCAGGAGGGGCTTGGGCACCCCAAAAGTCAACCACCTTGTTCCCATATTCAGAGGGACAAGGGCCTCTTTCACACAACCCTAGGCTAGGGTTGTGGGGGGCTGCAGACATTGGGCTTTACGGAATGCGGAAAGCCCCTTTAACCACTTGGGATCCGCGCTATTGCCAAATGACGGCATTAGCGCGGACCTACTTTTCCGGGACTACGTCTATTGACGTCGTCCCGTGTACGAGCAGCCTGCGCGCCCCCTGAGGGGCGCGCTCTGTGATCGGCGAGTCCATGAGACTCGCCTGATCACCGATCCGTGCAAGGGGTCGATCCCGACCCCTTATCACGTGATCAGCTGTCAGCCAATGACAGCTGATCATGTGATAGAACGGAGCCGGTAATCGGCTATTATTCCTCCTCGCGCTGACAGCGCGAGGAGAAAAAAAAAAGCCGATCACCGGCGGCCGTGATCGGGACATCAGTCCCGATCACGGCCAGCAATACAAGCAACCACCTGCCCCCTGCAGTGCCATCCTGAATAAAAGTAAGTGCCCCCCGTCAGTGCCACCCAGCAGTGCCCATAGTGCCCACAGTGCCACCCACAGTGCCACCCACAGTGCCACCCAGCAGTGCCACCCACAGTGCCACCCACAGTGCCACCCACAGTGCCACCCACAGTGCCCACAATCTGCCTCAAAGGTGCTGCACCCCAGTGCCGCCCATCAGTGCCCAGCAGTGCCGCCCATCAGTGCCCAGCAGTGCCACCTATCAGAGCCACCTATCAGTGCCCATCAGTCCCATCTATCAGTGGTACCTATCAGCGCCCATCCGTGCCACCCATCCGTGCCACTTATCCGTGCCACCCATCCGTGCCATCTTATCTGTGCCCATCTTTGCCCATCAGTGCCGCCTTATCTGTGCCCATCGGTGCCGCCTTATCTGTGCCTATTAGTGCCGCCTTAACTATGCCTATCAGTGCCCACCAGTGCAGCCTATCAGTGCCCACCAATGCAGCCTATCAGTGCCCACCAATGCAGCCCATCAGTGCCCACCAATGCAGCCTATCAGTGCCGCCTAATCAGCGCACTTCAATGAAGGAGAAAAATGACCCGTTTGCAAAATTTTATAACAAACTATTAAAACATGTTTTTTTTTTTTGCATCTTTTTTGTTTGTTTAGCAAAAAAGAAAACTCCGAGCTGTAACTAAATACCACCAAAAGAAAGCTCTATTTGTGGGAAAAAAATGATAAAAATTTAATTTGGGTACAGTGTTGTATGACCGCGCAATTGTCATTCAAAGTGCATCAGCGCTGAAAGCTGAAAATTGGTCTGGGACTGAGGGGGGTTTAAGTGCCCAGTAAGCAAGTGGTTAAACTCATGGGTACAAGGTGCTTTGTGGTTGGTATTGGGCTGAGCCCAACATGCCCCAAAGGCAGCCAGCTATGTTGAGTACATGTGGCCTTGTATGGTTCAGGAGGGGGTTGGGCACTCTTCTCATCCCTTTCCTAGCTGGGCCTGTTATATGATCTGAAAAAGGATGTGGTTTGGATTGGTGAAGGCAGCTCACAGCCTTTTGAGAATGGAGTGGAGTGTGGAGTTCCCCTTTAAAAGCAAAAGTTAGCCCATGGAAATCCAAGGCATTAGAGGGGGGGAGACAAGAGCATTGGAGAATGGAGTGTGGAGTTCCCCTTTAAAAGCAAAAGTTAGCCCATGGAAATCCAAGGGATTAGAGGGGGAGACAAGAGCATTGGAGAATAGAGTGTGGAGTTCCCCTTTAAAAGCAAAAGTTAGCCCATGGGAATCCCAGGAATTAGAGGGGGGGAGACAAGAGCATTGGAGAATGGAGTGTGGAGTTCCCCTTTAAAAGCAAAAGTTAGCCCATGGAAATCCAAGGGATTAGATGGGGGAGACAAGAGCATTGTAGAATGGAGTGTGGAGTTCCCCTTTAAAAGCATAAGCTAGACCAAGGAAATCATATGCATTATAGGGGGGAAGGTTAAATGACCTTTTAGGAGGAGCTAGAGGAGTCTTTTTACATAATTTTAACAAGGTGCATGTCACATGTTTAAAAGTAACAGTACAGCGCAGATAAAAACTAACAAAATGATACTAACAAAATGATAAATATAACACATATAGATTATATCTATATGTGTTATATTTATCATTTTGTTAGTATCATTTTGTTAGTTTTTATCTGCGCTGTACTGTTACTTTTAAATTTTATTGTGGGATTTGGTATTTTGACCTATAGTATTCTAGCCGCAGTATTTTAGTATATATTGTATGTATCTTAGTTTATTTTGTTCAGCGCTGATTGATTTCGTTTTAAGTTTTTGCATGTCACATGTTGGCAACGTAATATGCTAACATGACCTCTGTGCAAATCTCCTTAAAAAAATACATAAAGGTGAACCAGTACTCACATATTATGCATACATAATGAAACAGGAAACAGGAGAGCAGTAGACCTCAATGACAGAGAGATGTATATTTGCTACTGTAGGAGACTGCTTTCTTGTGTCAGTCATACATGGATCTAAATTTGGTTGGTTCAGTAGGGGCCAATCAAATTTTTTCGATCCATGTATGGACAGGCTGGTTGTACAGAAGTCGAGTGGTAGACTGACTTCTATACAACTAGCCTGTCTGTTTTTTTCCAGATCATTTAGGCTCCGTTCTCTCCTGAGCAATCCAGATCGCAGGCAGAATCACAGCGATTCTGCCCATGATTCTAAATCGCGGGACACTTTTGCAATGCCATTATTTCCCAATGAGATCCCAATCATGAAGTGACTTTAGTGCGATTGTCGCACGATAAATCATGCTGCAATTTTTTGCGATTCGGCACTGCAACTATTTAACTGACAATTGCCCTGTCGTGCGACGTGGCTCCCAAACAAAATGAATGTCCTTTTTTCCCCACAAATAGAGCTTTCTTTTGGTGGTATTTTATCACCCCTGCGGTTTTTATTTATTTATTATTTTTTTTGTTTCACAAGGTTTTATTAGGTGAATATGCATATGCATTACATCGTAATACACAAAACAAAAAGGAAACATTCAAACTTGTTCACAATAAAAATTGAGATGAGCTAAATTTTACAATATGATGTATTGACGTAGTTAAAAACAAAACTGTTGGTCTAATAAGCTCTCTCATATGTGTTTCATCAATTTTAATACAGATGAGATTATTATTCAATTTAACACAGTCTCTTTTTCTTTGAACTTTCTGTCTCCCCTTCCTCCCTTTTGGATTATGAGAGAGTAGGGGTAAAGTAGTTGGGGAGAAAATAAAAGGGGGGGGGGGGGGGACGCGGAGATTATATCGTTGTAGGATCAGGACTTTTAATGTACTTGTTTTCCTCAGCCTTCCTATGTGGGTAATTTCCTGAAGACGGACAAAAAAGGGATTAAATACATATACAAATTAATTATTGTTAGATGCTTGTTTTATAGGTCTGGGAGTTTTTGAACTCTATCCATTTTTGCCATGTTTCTGAAAATTTCGTCATTTTTCCTGAGAAATACTTATAGTACTTCTATTTTTTTCTATGTTGTTTATCCTTCTAAACCATCCAGCTTTTGTTGGAGTAGTGATAGGAGATACAATGTCGTGCTGCATTGATCATGAACGTAGATAGGGATTTAAAGTATTGTTTTCTGGGAAGCGAGTTGAAGTGAAGGAGGTATTGTGCTGGATTAAAACTTATATTTTCTGAAGTGATTGAAGTAATGGTTTTGTGTACTAATTTCCAGAATCTTTGAATTAAGGGGCACGACCACCAGATATGAAGCATTGATCCCTCTTCTTGTTTGCATCTTCAGCATCTATCTGATGCTAGTGGGGAGAATTTATTTAGAATGGTAGGGGTTCTGTACCACCTAGTAATGATCTTAAAGCCACATTCTTGAGTAGCCACATTTAGAAATCCTTGCATACATATAGATTTTTTCCCAATTTTTTTCCGTCAGGTTGATGTCTAGATCTCTTTCCCATTTCTGACATGATGTGCTGGAGAAGTCTGTCTTTCCCTCAAAGAGTGAGTTATAGAGAGTCCAAATGATATGTCTGTGTGGGGTATTTTTTGTGCAAAGGTTTTCTAACATTGTAAGTGGCCTTGTCCAAAATTGGGCTGACTCTTTCCTGGTCAAGAAGTGTCTGATTTGTATATAGTTCCAATGTGGGAGTCTAAATGGTTCTATATTTTTATTCATATCTTCTCTAGATAAAAGTTCCCCGTTCTTAAAGAAGTGTTTGGTCTGGATTTCGGCATGCGGCCAGCAATGTGTTAAAAAGTTTTTTTCTAGACCCGGAGGGAAATCAGGGTTATCTCTTAGTGAGGTGAGGGGACTCATCCAGGGGGATGTGTTATTAATTTTAAAGGTACTATCAAAGATACTTAGTGTGGGACCTATGAGGTGGTGTGATGTCATAGAATTTGGGTGATGTTTGGGATGGATCCATGGTAGGAGCTTTAAGTCTTGTGAGAATTGTATTCATTCTAGTGACACCCAGTCCTTTACTTTTTGATGTATGTTCCAATATACAATTCGTGCTAAAAGAGTTGCTTGATGGTATTTCCTGAGGTCAGGGAGTGCTATACGTGCTTTATTTTTAGGCATGTTTAATCTTGAATATTTAATTCTGGGCGGCTTTCCCCTCCATATAAAGTAGAGCAAGCTATGTGAAACGATGCAAAGAATGATAGAGGCAATCTAATGGGAATTGTTTGCATTACATAAAGGAATCGAGGTAGGATTGTCATCTTGATTAAGGACGTTCTCCCACATTGGAAGAGCGTATATCATTATATGCCGATGATATGCTGATTTATTTGTCGAATCCTAAATGTACGATTCCCAGGTTGCTGCAGTTGATCACTGCTTTTGGCGCATATTCAGGGCTGAAGATTAATTGGACCAAATCCATTATATTCTCAATAGACTCAGATTCCCCTGATCAATTACCACAAAACTGTCCTCTGCAGATTGCCACAAAGTTTAAATACTTAGGGGTGGTGGTTCGGCTACCAATCTCAAAGTACATCCCTCCCTTGTATAGCTTCCCTTAAGGTTAAACTTAATAACTGGGTTAACTTACCCCTTACGTTGATGGGGAGGGCCAATTTATTTAAAATGGTGTTTTTTCCCAAACTAATATACAGCTTAGCAAACTGCCCGGTATATGTGCCCAAGGCGATTTTTCAAGAGATTGACTCTTTAGTATCCACATTTCTGTGGTCTCCTAAAAACCCTTGGATAGCAATGACTACTCTGCAATTACCCATAAATAAGGGGGGACTGGCACTACCAAACCTGAGACTGTACTACTACCCCTCACAATTGGTATATGTACATTGGTGGCTGTTCACACAATTGAATAATGCTGCGACTGCGGCAGAGGCAGCATTGCTTTCCTCCTATGAGGCACTATCGAACGTTGTATTTAGGGGGGGAGTTGCTGGGAGGAGTGGTACAGACATGATCAAGGTCTCTCTCAAAATTTTCTAAAGTATGCCAGACACTGGTGCCTGAAGCCCACCCTACGATATCACCCAATCAGCCCATATGGAATAACCCTTCATTCCCACACTTTCGAGATTTACCTGCTGCAGGCAGATGGGCTGAAAGAGGCTTAAAATACGTTCACCAACTGTACGAGGAGGGGGGCTTTAAAACATTCCCACCGTTGCGACAGGAGCTGGGTATACCTGAGTCCTGGAGATTTAGATATTTACAACTGAAACACGCATCTGATTCTCAGTTGGGACTCAGGGATGTTTTCTTTCAGAATTCTACATTAGAGGGAGCGCTAGCACGACCAGAGCATGTTAAACTTGTTTCCACTTATTACAAGGTACTGAATGAACCTAGAGCTACTAGATTACAAATCCTGAAACAACAATGGACGAGGGATATACCTGAGCTTTCAGAGGGTAACTGGGAGGAACTCCTGGATACGTATTTTAGCACTGCTATCTCCGCCAGAGATAGAATGATACAGATACGTATTTTTCACAGGATATACTACACTCCTCTACGTCTTTTTCGTATGCGGAAAATACCTACCCCAGTGTGTCATAAGTGTGGTAGAGGGGAGGGAAACTTGTTACATATGCTATGGGACTGTGAGAAGATAAGACCATTTTGGTCTCAGATGACCCACTTTGCTGCGGTCACTTTTGACCTGCCCAATATATGTAGTCCTAAATGGTGTCTCCTCTCTGTATTTGAGGAGGTAGATCTTAGTAGTTACCGTAAGCAATTTTTGCGCTTTTTGCTATATTATGCTAGGAAGACTGTACTCTTACAATGGACACAAACCGCAATGATCTCCTTAAACAGATGGAAAGCCTTGATTAATCAGGACATACCGATATACAAAATAACATATGAGGCAAGGGGAAGGGCAGGAAAGTTTCTTAAAATATGGGGAGATTGGGTGGAAAAGGTAGAAACATGTGGAACTGCTGAATTGTGAACCTAACATTATATGAGAATACTACCATGAGACTATCTTGACCTCAGAGGAATGGGTTTGTGCTTCGAACTTTTTGCCACCTGACTATCTTACATATGCGTGCAACAGTTTGTTTGTATGTTTGTTTATTGTTGTTTGGGTTTAGGGGGGAGGGGGTGGGGGGGGGAGAAAAAGTACACACTTACTGAATAAATTAAGCACAGGGAAGCTAAAAACGTAAGACTTGATACCATACATGATGTCCTGTTTGTATTTCACTCTGATGTACAATGTCTGTTATATCATACCTGTCTGTACCAATTACTAATAATAAAAAAAAAAGAAGTTTAAAAAAAAAAAAAAAAAGGACGTTCTCCCAAACCAAGATACGTTTTTAGGAATTCCACCTTTTTAAATTGTCATATGTTTCTTTTAGTATGGGTGTGAAATTTAGTTTGAAAAGGTTAGTTAAAGCGGAGGTCCACCCTAAAGTGGACCTTCCACTCATCGGAACCCTCCCCCCCTCCGGTGCCACAATCTGCACCTTTTAGGGGGGAGGGGGGTGCAGTTACCTGGATAATCCAGGTAACTGCACCCACTTCCGGGATAGCTCTCTGCGGAAAGGGGCGTAACTTACGCCCTTTCCGCAAGTGCCTGCCCCTTTCCGCAAGTGCCCCGCTGCCTGCTGGGAAACACACAGATCCCAGAGGCAGCGGGGAGCGTCCTTATTGCGCAGCGCGATTCGTGCATGCGCAGTAGGGAACCGGGAAATGAAGCCGAAAGGCTCCATTTCCTGATTCCCATACCCAAGATGGCGGCGGCGGCAGGACCCGACAGACGACCTAGAGATCGGCTTCGGGTGCCGACATCGCGGGCGCGCTGGACAGGTAAGTGTCACTATTTTAAAAGTCAGCAGCTGCAGTATTTGTAGCTGCTGGCTTTTAAAAAAAAAAAAAAAAAAACGCGGAGTCCCGGTGGACTCCCGCTTTAAATTTCAGGGGATTTCAATTCCTAGGTATGTTATACTTTGTTTGGCCCAGGTGAATGGGAAGTTTGTTTTGCTTAATTCAACTACTTTACCAGGTAGTGTAATGTTAAGGGCAGTGGACTTTGAGTGATTAATTTTTAGATTTGAGAGTAGGTTGAAGTGTTCCAAGTCTTGTAGAAGGTTGGGTAAAGAAATAAGGGGTTCTGAAAGAAAGAGGAGCATATCGTAGGCAAATGCTGCTATTTTACATGTATAATTGTGCATCTCAATCCTTTTAATGTCTTGGTTAGTTCTGATTTTGTTCAGTAGTGGTTCTAGTGTTAAGACAAATAAAAGTAGGGATAAGGGGCATCCCTGTCTAGTGCCATTTCGTAGGTTGAAGGCGTTCGACAGGGGGCCATTGACTCGTACTCGTGCTGTTGGGTTAGAGTATAATGCTTTGATATACGGTCTCATTAGAGGTAGAATACCTATGTGTTTTAAGACCGCGTCTATGAAGTCCCAGGCCACTCTGTCGAACGCCTTCTCGGCGTTGAGGGATAGAAAGAATCCTTGTTTCTTTTTGGATGTTAGCCAGTGGCTTATGTTTAGTGCTTTAATTGTTTTATCCCGACCCTCTCTTCCTGGGATGAAGCCCACTTGGTCTAGTGTTATAAGGGATGGTAACAATGGTAAAATTCTGTTAGCTAAAATTTTAGCGTGTATCTTCATGTCAACGTTTATTAAGGAAATTGGACTGTAATTGGCAGCCTGTGTTGAGTCTTTACCTTCTTTAGGTATCACGGTGATGTGTGCTTCTAATAATTGTTTTGGGGGATGTTGGTCAGAGTGAAGTGATTGGGAGGTTTTTTGAAATATTGGCTTCAGTATGTCTGTAAATGTCTTGTAGTATTGTAGGGGTAACCCGTCTGGCCCCGGGGCTTTACCTATTTTCATCTCTTTTAATGCGGGCTTCAAGTTCTTGGGCTACGTTTTTTGAAATTTGAGGTGGGCTGTGATTTTCCTAGAAAATCTTGGATGAGTTTAACTCTTTTACCTGAATTTTGGGGGCATTTGGTATTGGATGGGATGTTGTATAAATTTTGGTAGTATTTTTTAAATGGTTCAGCAATCTCATCATTCAAAGAGTGTGATATACCTTGATTGTCCCTTATTTGATGTATCGTAGAGGCTGTTTTTTGTTTTGAATTGCTTTTGCTAGCAGTTTACCACTCTTGTTTCCCTGCTCATAATATATTTTATGCCTCAGTATATACTGTCTTTTGGTTTTCAAGGATAATTCTTCCGCTAAAAGATTTCTCGCTTTTGTTAATTCATCCAATGTTGAGAGTGCCACAGTTCTTTTGTGCGTAATTTCTAATTTGTGAATTTGTTCTATCATTGATCTTATTTTGTATTTTTGTTCTTTCTTCATTTTAGCTAGTCTTTTAATGAATTCACCTCTTATGACACACTTGTGTGCCTCCCATTGTGTAAGTGTTGAGGTCTCTTCATTTTCGTCACGTATAAAGTAATCTTTCAATGTGTTATTAAGCTCTAATATATCTGTGGGATCTTTCAATATGGCTGTGTTGAGTCTCCATGTTTTAGTTATTGTGTTTTTCTCTGGGAAACTCAGTGTCAAGGTGATTGGGTGGTGGTCTGAAATAGTCATGGCTTCTTGTAGATGTTTTTAGCAAGGATAGGTCAGTTTGTGAAATAAAGAAATAATCGATTCTAGAGTATTTCTGGTGGACCTTGGAAAATTAAGTAAAGTCTTTGACTTGAGTGTTCAGGGTTCTCCAGACGTCATGGAGCAGTAGTTCCTGTAATTGGACTTTGATTTGTTTCAATGCTCTGTAGGGAAGACTCGATGCTCCATTTGAAGTATCTATGAGGGGATTTAAGGGGGTATTGAAGTCTCCTCCTAGAATGAGAATGCCTGAAGTGAAGGTTGTTAATAAATCTTTAATTTTGCGGAAAAATTATACTTGTTTTGAATTAGGGGCATAGATATTTGCAATTATTATGGGGTGGTGACCCATTTTCCCTTTTAGAAAGATGTATCTTCCTCCAGGATCTAGCATAGTGTCCTGGATTTGGAATGGTGTCTGCTTAGAAAGCAGTATAGAGACTCCTTTCATTTTCTCTTCTGGGTTGGTGGCATGGAGTGCTATAGGAAACCTTTTGTCTTGTAATTTCATAATTTTGTCTGTCTTGAAGTGGGTTTCTTGTATACAGACTATGTTTGCATGTTGTTTATGAAATTCATTGAGAAATGTTGTTCTTTTTTCAGGTATGTTTAGTCCTTTTGCGTTTATTGACAGTAGTTTAATCGAAAAAGGGATAATCTGTTTGTTTGTTGTTGGTGGTCATTGTTAAAATCTTTCTATTCACTATTTAAGTCTGTTGACCACAATTGATTAAAATTAATCTCTAAGAGATGAAGGGAGGATTTATTTATTTGTGTGTTCAGGCGGGTTTCTGGGGTGGTGTAAGAAAATTTGGGGGGAGTGTCTAAGAGGAAAAAAAAAAAGAAACAAGGGGAGGGAATGAGAGATGTAGCGGTCTGGGGGTAGACTTAGACTCACTAGTCCACCCTTTTTTTTCTATTTCCTCTTCTTCGAGGATGGCCAGTTGATTCAAAGGGTAAAGGAAGATTTTACCCTTTGTATGGGTTTGAGGTCTAAACAGGACTCAATGGGCTCTTTTTGTTTCGAATAACCCCTCTTACAACTGTCTGATGGGGATAGCAGTGGTGTTCAGTTCTTTCTTTCTACTAATATATTATTTAATTATTTGTTTATTCTCTTTTCTTTCTTTTTTTTCTTCTATTTTCTAGCACTCTGGAGCAGCTAGCTACATAGATTATATTAATAGCTAAGAATGATTGTAACAGGGAGTATGAGAAAGGGTAGTTCAGTGTTAGATGGATATCTTGGAGTATATACTTTGGATCACTTGACACCAAACCTTAATGCTTTAATGTGACATTTCTTTAGAGCATATAGTATATATTAGGTATCTTACTATCTTTGTCAGGTAAATCTGTACCTGGATTAATTAGGTAAAGTTGTTCAAGTAAGTATGAGGTTCGACCACTAGAGGGAGATCTTGTGTTAATGTTTTGTATGTTGCACGTAACATAATGAAACTGGAACCATTAACATATATAAAATCAAGTATAACATTAATAAACATAGAGGTGTAAACTTATGTTAGACATATGTAATGTCAAATAGTCTTTATATCCATATTAACTTCAGATTCGTCTGGTACATATATAAGGCATTGTGGTGATCTAGGTCATGTGGAAGAAGTTATTTACGCTTAGGCCTCTAATAATGAGGATACAATTTTCATACATCAACGCTAAATGCCCTCGCATGTGTGTGTATATGTGTATGTGTATGTGTATGTGTATGTGTGTATATATATATATATATATATATATATATATATATATATATATATATATATATATATATATATATATATATATATATATATATATATATATATATATATATATATATATATATATATATAGAAATTCTTCCCTCTTCTCCATCCCCTTTTCCCTTCACGTAAAATGAAAAAAATAAAAATAAAAAAGAGAGAAAATCACCATCATATCTTATCTTTGCCTTAAATAGAAATGTACAAAATAGAATATTACCCATGTGTACCCTCAACAGTAATTGACTTAACAACGTATTGTTAGTAGAGTTTAAAGCTGGAGTCCGCCGTTTATTTATTTATTTTTATTTTTTAAAGCCAGCAGCTACAAATACTGCAGCTGCTGACTTTTAAAATAATGACACTTACCCGCCCAGCGCGCCCGCGATGTCGGCACCCGAAGCCGATCTCTCGATTGTCTCTCGGGTGCTGCCGCCGCCATCTTGGGTATGGGAATCAGGAAGTGGAGCCTTTCGGCTTAATTTCCCAGTTCCCTACTGCGCATGCGCGAGTGGCACTGCGCAATAAGGATGGTCCCGCTGTCTCTGGGATCTGTGTGTTTCCCAGCAGGCAGCGGGGGACCTTCGGAAAGGGGCGTAGATTCTGCGGAAAGGGGCGTACCTTCTGCAGAATCTACGCCGGAAGTGGGTGCAGATACCTGTACTGTACAGGTACCTGCACCCCCCTCCCCCCTGAAAGGTGCCAATTGTGGTTCCAATGAGCAGAAGGTCCACTTTAGGGGGGACCTCCGCTTTAAGCTGTATATTTAAAACTGATTGTTTGTTTTTTTTTTCTTTTTTTCCCTTTTTTTTTTTTCTCTTTTCTTCCCCCTCCCCCTTCCTTTTTTTTTTCTTCCTTCCTTTTTCCCCTTTATCTTCTTCCCCCTTCTCCCCCTCTTTCCCCTCCATAATTTACCTTGAGCATATGCATTTTGGCCCAAATTCTGGGAAATTTGACCTTAAGCTAGTGACCAGTCTTATTTATCCTTCAGTATAGGGCGTATTTTGTTGTGCTTATAGTATATATATTTTTTTTCCTTTTTTCCCTTTTATTGCAGTCTTTTGTATTACTTGTCGCTGATCAGTAAGCCAGATGTATGATTCTGTCTCTGTATAAATGTTAAATATGACCTGTTGATCTTGCTGTGTGAACATATTAGGCTTCGGGGATAAATGGTCACACAAATCTTACTGTTTCCTACGTAACTCTTTACCTGTCATTACGGTAATGTTCTTTGTTGTTTTCCCATAGTTGGACTGGAAGGCCAAGAGACATTGAACTTTTCTTGGTTAATGAGCGAATTGTCCATGTAAGTGAAGAGAAGAAAAAGAGAACAAGGAACAAGGAAGAGGCGGGGTGGAGACAAAACAAATAGATTTTAATTTCAGTCTGAGTGCTTAACTGCTGGCTATTCATCTTTTAGGTGGTATGTTCAGTCATTGACTGATGAATCTACTGAGTATCAGTTGTCAGTATTTGTGTGATTAGAATCTTATAGTCAATCACTTTGAGAGCGCTGAGGCTTCAGGAGATCATTTGATCATGGCGGTCCTTGCGATCCCTGCGTCTGGGTGGTGAGATTCCTGGACTTCCTTGGATTTCATTTCTTCTGTTGTGAAGAGGTGATGGTGATCTGTGCCGTCTATCTCTCTGTCTTTGGGTTCGAGGGGTGTAAGCCCTTGTGCACACGGTCGGACATTCAGACGGAAGGTGTCCGATCGGACCGTGTTGTCGGATAATCCGACTGTGTGTGGGCTCCATCGGACTGTTTCCGTCGGAGTATCCAACGGACCAAGTTTTCCAACTTGTCTATAAAATTTTCCAACAACATGATCCGATCGGACTTTGTCCGATCATGTGTAGAGAATTCCGATCGGACAAAGTGCCACGCATGCTCAGATCAAATTCCTAAACCAAAGCTATTGGCTACTAGCCTGAACGTAGTCCCGTCCTAACGAAATAACGTCATCACGTTAAGTAGGATCGGATTTTCTGACAACTTTGTCCGACTGTGTGTATGCAACAGTTTCGGACAAAATCCGTTGGACAAAATCCGTCGGACAATTCTGGGATTTCTATCGCGGGGATGTTTAGAGTTTCGCAGAATGAACGGAGGTCCTCAGGTGTGTGCAGCAATGCGGTTTGACCCCTCCACGTGGCTGACAGGCAAAATGGGAACTTCCATCTATATAGAATTCCTCTGGTTCTCAGTTGATCCATGATTGGGCGTAATGCTCTGCGCTGTTGCAGGGCGATATTTGATAAGTCTTGGTATAGTTTTATTTCGGTTCCATTAAATATGACTCTGTTTTTTTCTCTTGCTTTTCTGAGAATGGCTTCTTTCAAAGGAAAGTTTACTAAGCAGCATATTATATCCCTGGGGGGGTCACTGTCTCTTCCTCTGGGTCTTAGAGCTATGTGAATCCTCTCGAATTCAATGGGAGAGTCTGGGGGTCTGTCTAATAGGTCATTGAAAATTGCTGCAGCGGTATGTTCTAATGGATTCTGATCAGACATTTCAGGGACCCCTCTGATTCTGATGTTATGGCATCTCCCCCTATTGTCCAAATTTTCTAAATGATGATTAATTTCAATTATGTGTGAAAGGTGCATGTCAGCATTTTTCTGTACCTGTTTTATTCAGCATGACGTGCTGCTGTCTGTTCCATTGCTCCTGTCCTTGCTGCGATCCCCTGGATGTCTGCCCGGATTTATGTTATAGCAGCAGAGAAGGTAGCCTTTATGTCCATAGCCATCGCTTGGAGGTTTGCTTGCAGACCTGCAAGGCTGAGGATTTGTGGCTGTTGTATGGATGTTGTCGCTTTGCTCTGAGTGCCGTTAGCGCTGTTCGTTGCAGGGCTGGAGCCGCCGGGCACTACGGAGGGTTTAGGCAAGGCCGTGGCTTTGAGGTATTCTCCCTGCACCATCCAGAACATCGCGGGAATGACAGCGTTTTGCTGATAATTTGGCTCCATCTGTTCCCGGGTGTGTGGGGAGGTTAGATTACCACTTTCTATACTCGGGGCTATCTTAGAAGAGCTTTATGCTTATTTTAGCTGCTCCCTGGTGCCAGAGAGAGGGGATTATGCGTCCATCTTTGTCTGGTGTTAGGCCACGCCCCCTTTATTTTTTGTGCTATAAACATAAAAAGAGCGACAATTTTGAAAAAATGCATTATTTTTTACTTTTTGCTATAATAAATATATATAAAAGACATTTTTTTTCCTCTGTTTAGGCCGATAGTAATGGTGGCTATCATCAATTTTTATTGTGACTGTGACATTATGGCAGACACATTGGACACTTTTGGCGCTATTTTGGGACTATTCACATTTATACAGAGATCAGTGCGATTACAAATGCACTGATTACTGTGTAAATATGACTGGGTGTGAAGGGGTTAACCAAGAGGGGGCGCTGCAGGGGTTAAGTGTGTCCTAGGTAGTGATTCTAACTGGGGAGGGGGGCTGTGTGTGACACTACACTGATCACTGTTCCCGATCACAGAGAGCTGTGGTCAGTGTCATTAGGCAGAACAGGTAAATTGTTTACTTTGCTTGTTTAAATTAGCATTTCCCCATTGTTTCTCTGGTGAGACGATCACGGGTATCCCCGCAATGCCTGCGGTCGGACTCACAGAGCTTGTGGCGGGCTTGCTATGCAAGCGTCACGAGATCACATGCAATAACGTGATTTTGAGCAGCGGGGCCAACCTGCCACAGTAAAACTGCAGCAACTGGTCTGCAAGCGGTTAAAACAGAAAGTAATAAAAAAAAAAATATATATTTTCAAAATTTTCAGTTTTTTTTTTCATTTATAGCGCAAAAAAAAGTGATCAAATACCACCATCTCAGGCCTTTAAAGCTTTGAACTCAGAAACTCAGGCCTCAGTGACAGTACTTTGGCATTTACTGTTTTGGCATGTACTGTCACCTCAGTGATGCACAGAATACAAGTTGCCTCTGGATTGAAATGATAATCCCTCTCCTTTAGTGAGCTGACTCGCATGCCCCTCTGAAAGACATGTGGTACTTTGAAACGCTAGCAGTCCCAGGCCTCACCTGCCTTCTCTTCCTGCCCTTTTCTTCCCAGGCCAGCTCAGGAAAGGTCCAGGCCACCCCTGGTTCACTCTGGTCGGTTTGCAGCTACTTCTTACTTGATGGAAACCTTCCAACTCTGGAGTTCCCGATCCTCCATCACCTTCCGGCGAAGAAGCGTGTCTTTCCAGCTCTGGAATCTCTGTACTTCCAGGGCCTCCAGCCCTGGGCCTTAAAGTCAAATTTTTCTGCCTTTGTGGATTAGTACTCTTCCCATCTCCCACTCCCTAGGGAAACATGTGATCCCAGTGTATATGTATGGCCCCGCCCCTGACCAAGCAACTTAACGATTGGACAAGGGCCCATACATACTGCCTGTCCTTCAGGGCCTGACCTGCCTGCTTTCCAGATACTTCTCTGGAGAAGAAAGGGAGTGTTTTCCCATGGTGATGAACAGGTGGTCACACCCCCCTCTAACCTATAACTCCACCCTAACCCAAACAAACCTCCAGGCCTGGACAAAATACTGTAAGGCTCGGTTCACACAGGGGGCGATGCGAGGCGACACGACTTGCCTCGCCGCGACCTGCCGCGACCTCAGCGGCGACTTGCAAATGACTTCTGTATAGAAGTCAATGCAAGTCGCCCCGAGGTCGCCCAAAAGTAGTACAGGAACCTTTTTTCTAAGTCGGAGCGACTCAAGTCGCTCCTCTTAGAACGGTTCCGTAGTACAGAACGGGGGCGACTTGTCAGGTCGCGGCACGGCAAGTCGTGTCGCCTCGCGTCGCCCCCTGTGTGAACGGAGCCTAAGGGACTGGCAATTTAACCTAACTTCTAAACTAATAGCTCCCACCTAAAGTGGTGGGAGCTACATATGGGAAAAAAAATTAAACACTTTCAGAGGGTACATGTGTTTACTGAATTTAGTCCCATCTGGCAGAATGACACCTATATAGAACTGGCTAAGTTCCAATATGGTGTAAGATGGAAGGTATATGGAATTACACACCTTCGACATATATTTCATACCAGGTTTTTTTGTCTTTTGCTGACCTACAGATGAAATGTGTCCTACAGTAAAACCTTGGATTGCAAGCATACCGTATATACTCGAGTATAAGCCGAGATTTTCAGCCTCTTTTTTGAGGCTGAAAGTGCCCCCTCGGCTTATACTCGAGTCGCCGCTGTCTGACTGCTCGATCAGCGTATCGAGCAGACAGACGGCGGACATTAATTTTCAAAAGCCGCGCCTCCTTCTCCGCCTCCGCCTGTGATAGGCGGAACACTGAATTTCCCAGCAGTCAGTGTTCCGCCTATCACGGACATCCGCTCATTCTCATACTACGGACGAGTATGAGAGGATGTCTGTGATAGGCGGAACACAGGCTGCTGGGAAATTGAGTGTTCCGCCTATCACAGGCGGAGGCGGAATTTTGAATTGTAGAATGGCCGCCGAGAAGAGCGGCGATCCATCGGCACGGGACGGAGGAGGCACGGCACGGCACGGGACGGAGGAGACACGGGACGGAGGAGGCACGGCACGGGGGAGGCACGGCACGGGACGGAGGAGGCACGGCACGGGACGGAGGAGGCTCGGGACGACGGCGGCTCGGGACGGAGGCTTGGGACACAGGTAGGCTGGACACACACACAAGGCTGCACGGACACACACACACACACACACACACACACACACACACACACACACACACACACACAGGGATGGATGGATGGATGGATGGATACACACACACACACACACACACACA
This sequence comes from Lithobates pipiens, assembly GCF_037356315.1. Lineage (NCBI taxonomy): Eukaryota > Metazoa > Chordata > Amphibia > Anura > Ranidae > Lithobates > Lithobates pipiens. Next base: position 153,056,964 of record NW_027507758.1, on the reverse strand, counting down.
CACAGGGATGGATGGATGGATGGATGGATACACACACACACACACACACACACAGGGATGGATGGATGGATGGATGGATACACACACACACACACACACACAGGGATGGATGGATGGATGGATACACACACAGGGATGGATGGATGGATGGACACACACACAGGGATGGATGGACGGACACACACACAGGGATGGATGGACGGACACACACACAGGGATGGACGGACACACAGGGATGGACGGACACACAGGGATGGACAGCCATGTCTCACCCTCGGCTTATACACGAGTCAATAAGTTTTCCAGTTTTTTGGGGGTAAATTGGGGGCCTCGGCTTATACTCGGGTCGGCCTATACTCGAGTATATACGGTAATTAGTTCCAGAAGCATGCTTGTAATCCAAAGCACTTGTATATCAAAGTGAATTTCCCCATAAGTAATAGAAAACTCAAATGATTTGTTCCACAATTTATTCATAGGTCCTTCAATTTATAGACCATATACAAAGATTATAGCAATGTGACCAGATTGTGTAACCATAAAATGCCCATACACAAATGGATGCCTCCACAAGGGGAATAGCGGAAAAATCCAACAGGAGGATATACAGTATAAAAGAGAAGAGAAGCACCTCTAAAGCCTCATACACACGATCGGACTTTGTACAAACTTTGCAGTGGATTTTTGTACAAAGGGCGTTGGCCGTGAACTTGTATTGCATACACACGGCAGGACTTTTCCCGCCAACTTTCATCAAATCACATGTTTTTCTGCTCTTTACCGCTACCTTTGGTCAACTTCTGTATTGTTGTCTGATCTTTTGCATTGGTTCTGAGCATGCGTGCTTGTACTTTGTACAAAAGTCCTATGGTTTTCTGTACACACGATCGGACTTTGCTCCATCTGACTTTTGTTGGCTGAAAGTTTGTCTGTTCGCACAGCCAACAAACATCCGATGAAAACCGAAAAAGTTTGTCCAATGGAGCATACACGCGGTCGAATGTTGCTTTAAAACAGCTAATTTGCATGTTTGTTGTCAAAAAGTCTGATCGTGTGTATGGGCCTTAAGTGTAGCAATATGGTTACAGTTAATGAAGGTTCAACATTTAGCAACTCACATGGTTAATGATTAAATGAGGCACATCTAAAGCCTCATACACACGATCGGATTTTTGTACAAACTTTCCCCTGGACTTTTGTACAAAGGACGTTGTCCACAAACTGGTATTGCATACACACAATCTGACTTTTTGAGAAACAAACACGAACATAGTGACGTTACAACATACTGACGACACTTCAAAAGAGGACGTTCAATTCTCTGGCATCACCCTTCGGGCTCCTTCAGTTGATTTCAAGTTAGTAGAATTTTGGTCAGTGCTGATTTGCGGTTTTCCGTTCCGTGCAGTTCTTGTTAGTTTCCGACCGTTTTGGCCAACCAGCCATGTTGCGCGATCCTAGGAGAGAGCGTGCTATTTATGGGCTTGGAGTTGTTGCTGTGACTTTAGCCCGGTCTAGGAATAATCGGAGAAGTAGGATGAATAGTGTTTGGGCCAACATTTGGCTACTTAATCGTGACCAATTTAGCCATATGCCCTTACTGTGTTAGCTGCAGGAGAATAATCCGAATGATTATCGTAATTATCTCCGGATGACGGACTCCTGCTTTCAGCAACTATTGTCCTTGCTGTCCCCCTATATCATGAAGCAGGACACCTGCATGAGAGCTGCTATTCCAGCAGAGCAAAGGCTCATAGCCACCTTGCGTTCTTTGGCGACAGGCTCTGGGATTCATTATTCCTGAGACATGTAGTGCAGAAGGACTATATTCTTGTACATTTTTTGCTTTAATATCACCTTTTTTGTCCCTTTTTTGTGTTTCAAACACTTATTTTGAACACAACCCCCCCCCCCCAAAAAAAAAAAAAGAAAAAGAAAACATTAGTAAAAAATGCAGATTCAACCAATACAACTACTCTATCTGCAGATTTAGCTAAACACATACACTGTGTACCTTATTTTTTTAGTTAAGATTGCTGCCTAAATTCTTAAAAGAATGTAGTGCAAGGGCCTGCCTGATTACCTTCAAAATGTACAATTATACTTTCGTTATGATTAATTTATCATTATGAATGGCTCCCACCATCCCTGTGCTGTGCCAGCTTCCTGGGTTTTTAACTTCATCATAACGAATACTCATAATTAATTTTAAAAAAATTAAATTTTTACGATGTATGTCAAAATGTGTCTAGATTTTGACAATGTGCATTCTTGTTTTTGTTTTATGCCACTTCTCACCTGTCCACTGGCCTGACAATCTTGTAAAGATGGATGAGTTGGTCAAATTAAACTTACATTTTAATGCATTTAGTTCTCATGGAAGTGTTGAGGTTTACTTGTCCAAAACATCTACCCATTCAACTCCCCCCTCCTAAGATTTTTATTATCATTTTTATTTTAAATACACATTTAAATGTTAGAATATTATGTTGACCCACAATGTTTGTGTCAAATATTGCTGCAATTTTATGTACTCAGGTATTCTTTTTTTTTCTTTGTTTGACTCCACAGTTTCCTTTTTTTTTTATCACTTTTTTTTTTTTTTTCTTTCTTTTTTTTCTTTCTTCTTCACCACTCAGTATAAATCAATTTAATTGCTATGGGACCACCTCAGCTTTCAGCTCAGCGTCCCTTCCAACAATCACATCATAGTGGTAAGTTTTTTTTTTTTTTTTTTTTTTTTTTTTTTTTTTTGGGAGTGTTGATACCAAGCTTACTATTTTTCATATTAATCTTCTAATCCCTCTCTGTCACGCACTCCCCTCTTCTTCCTCCTCTTTCCCCTAACCCCCCCCCCCCCTCCTGCCTATCTGTGGACCACCTTTTCCTATTTTTTCCATAAGTACTTTAATTTCTATCTAGTTTGTAGCTTGTAGTGTCTTAACTGTGCCTATTTAGGGCTTCCTCAACCCCTCTGAGATGAGCCATTTCTTCCTAAAATCTACCCAGCACTTCCATTTCCCTATAATTGGAGTAATACTCTGCTCTTAAACAACTTAAGATACACTCTCAATGACCTACCAATTAGTGTATCATCACAGCGCTCCCACACTCCCTCCCTCCAGCTGCCACTTAAAAAATTAAATATATCTATCAGAAGGTGAAAAGAAAGCAAATCTGTCACTTGAAATGCAAACAAAGGCACCTAGTGGCGCTAAACAAAATCCACACTGTTAAATAACAGTGTGCTATACTACCCGACGTGAAACAAATATGCATAAAAAATGGTCAACAATACAATCAATATTGATAAAATACCAGTAAAAATCAAACAAAAAAAGAAATATGCAGTCAAAAAAATATTATACAAATCAAACAAATAATAATGCTGTGAGTAAGTGACAAAGTGAAAAAATACATGAAAAATGAACACAAGAACAAATAGTGCTCTAATAAAAATGTGTGATTCCAAAGTGAATTCAATAAATCTTCAATCAAGGAAAATTGATGGAAAGCAGTAATCCTAATGGTGGCAATAGTTCAAAAAATTGGTGCATTCAACATAAATATTCTGTAGCCAAGTGTCCATCAAGTGAAACGCCTCCACCGCACCCTTGGTGCTCGTGCCCCCCTTGTATAAAAAACTCACCAGAGGTATTGCCCAGCACTCTCGTGTCAGGCAAAAGCGCTTATAGTGTATACAAATGATGATAATTTTCTCCAAGCCACTTCTTATGAGAACTTCACAGGCAAAGGATAGTCACTTATTATCTCAGAATTACCTCAAGGAGACAAAAGAAACTTCCCATAGTGCAATAATGTAAAGCTAGTTTAATAAACGTCAAAGTATTAAAATCACACTCACATGGGTTCAATTAAAAGCAGGCACTTCAAATAGACAATCACTGGTCAATTCAAAGGTTCTCCCCTCATAAGCATTGGTGAGTATACTGGATGCAGGCTAGGTAGTGTCACATAGCACCGTCTCTATACAAGGTATCTGTGTGGTACCTGACAGCAGATATCTCAAACTGAAAGCAGCGCCAAATGGTGATGTTCCGTCCTTCAATCTGTATATTCTCCTCCCTCCGCCTTCTAACAACTTGATTACTGTGTGTGCTGGTCGCCGTATAGCCACGCCCCCGACATGTTTCGTCCAATGGACTTCCTCATGGGTTTCCTCAATATATATATTAAACACACATTAAATACACTGCAGTTAACTGAATAACCTGCCTGCCTGAAGTATATTAGAAAAAGTACACCAGGAACGGCCTGCAGTCAGATATAGCTAAACTGGATACTGTATGTATGTATGTATGTATGTATGTATGTATGTATGTATACACACACTGGACTGTCTGTCTAAATGACACTCTCTCTCCATCCACGCCAACAACACACTACATGGGGCCGACGTGCAGGTAGCCTTATATAGTGTGGGGCGTGGACTTAGTCCCCCTGAGCCACGATTGGAAAAAGGCACCCTGCCTTTGGCCAATTATGTCTCTCTTAGCTGAGGGCGCTAGGATTGGCCAAAGCATGCAGATCATGGTGCATGCTTTGGCCAGTCATCATACAGCAATGCACTGCGCTCCCGCAGTGCAATATAGGCCGTTACGCACCATGCAAATTTGGCACGAATGGTCCATAATGTTCAGTTTTCGATGAAAGCGGGAACAGCCAATGTTTGAGTCAAACTCCTGTTCGACCCGAACAGAAAGCTCATCCCTAATACTAAGTACACAACATTTTGGATCAAGGGTACGGGATACCTGAAACATTGAATTCCATATGTAAAACACCCCCCCTCCAATAAGGGTGTAATTTTGAGCCCCTCCACAGGAAATGAATCAAGTCTTTATGATCCCGTTTGCATCTGGTACTTGAGGGCGCTGGCAAAATATTCATTTTGTATAAGGGGTATAATATACTTGCAAAAGGATGCACACTTGGGTTAACTTCTGTGTCACATTTAAAGAGCATGTCACTAGCGATTGCACTGCCTCCTCCCATTGATCACCAATAAGCTGACCTACATTGTCCTCCCATTTCTCCACCACCCTCAGGGGTGCTGTTTAAGGAAGAACTGCAGAAGCATGGTGTAACAATGTGACAAAAAAAACCTACTATGATATGTTGAAGGTGTGTAATTCCATATGCCTTTCTCCTTGCACCATATTGGAACTTAGTCAGCTCTATATAGGTGTCATTCTGCCAGGTAGGACTAAATTCATTAAACCTATTCATCCTCTGAAGATGTTTAGTTTTATTCCATACCTTCTGAATAAAGGTTATACGTTGGATAGGCTTTGTGTGGTTTTCCAAAGGCCTGAGCTTCAAGCGCCTGTGAAATGGATTTCCTGTGAGTAGTATAAAGTATCACAGCTACTAACAAGCTACAATTAGAGCTGTCATGGTCATCTGTACCAAGCAGATGCTGCATCTGGGCAGCCAAGTAGTGATACCAGGGGTTGGGCAGGGCCAGCTCACCATCAACTTTGGGGCGTTGCGTATATTCCAATTTAATTCTAAGGACATGGTCCTTTGAAATTAGGGTACGGAAAAGGGAGCTAACTATCCTAAAAAGTACAATTACCATAGGGGTATTATGAAGATAATAAAGTATCTGAGGCATGTGTATGCCAGGCATAAGGGTCTGGTATGGTATTTGGGGGACCCAACATCCTGTAGGTGTCTGGTAGGAAATGAACACAGTGAAGCTAGCAGCTAAACAATGTATCTATGGGTACAAACATTTAAAGCACCATACGCCCAGGAACAAATTCCAGGAACACAAGCAGTCAAAGCAAACCTGGGGCTCGGCAGTGCACATTTGCCCTAGACCTGCAGCTAAATGCCACAGCCCTACACAATGGGGCTAAACGCCAAATATGCAGGGGGCCTAAAGAGTGCTATCCTTAGTCCAAAGTACACTGAGGTGCAAGTGCTGTGAACTCTACAAATGGAAAAACTGCACTGGAAAAATTGATAAGACAAGCACAGCAAAGTGGCGAGGCCTGCTATCAAAAACTGATGCTGCAACTGCAGCAACAACAGCAGCAGCAAATATATATTCTGATGCATAAACCATTGCAGAAACCTGCCAACACTCGGCGCTACACTTGCTACTTGTTACAATACAGGAATGATCTTAAGCGATCAGATTGAATGGTGTATGAGGGACTCTCGTCATCATATGAGAGTAGGTAGGTAATGCTGATTAGAGTTGGGTGAACAGTTCGGCCCGAATTGATGCTCGGGCCGAACCGTTCGCCCAACTCTAATCAGCATTTGGCTGTTTGCCCTGTTCAGGAAACACCAGAATTTGCAGGGTGTTCGCCCCGCGAACACCTTGCAATCCGCTGCACAGGGCATTTTGCACTCTGATTGGGCAAAGCTTTGTCCAATTAGGGCACAGTATAAGCTGTTTGTTAAGGAGGGAGCAGGGTTGGGAAGCTGGCCGCCACATCCTTAACAACCAATGAATCATCAGCTGTCAGTGGGTTTCCCTGCTGACAGTTGACAAAAAAAAAATTCTGGTAAAAATGTAAAAGAAAAAAAAAAAGTGTGCCCCTCCATCCATAAAAGGCCGAAGGGGGTGGTGCCATCAGGTCCAGACACCACTAGCTGGAACAGGAGCAGCAGTAAAGCCAGAAATTCTGTCAAGCTGGTATTGAGATGCTGGGCATGGTGGTGACTGTCATATTCTTTCGCTGCAACATCAGGGGAAGAGACACTTGTATGGTCAAGGATGCAGCTGGAGATAGCAGGGGGAGGTTAGAAGGCTGAGTGCAGTTGAAGCCTACTCTTGGCCTTACTAAACTTGGCCCCATACAGAACCTTTTCTGCTATAAGCTATGCTTCTCAAATCCCTTGTCAGACTTATATCGCTATCGCTTGAATCTGCATATGTAGCAATGGATGCAGAATGAGATTCCTGTGGAGTAGTGGAAGAGGTAGAAAGGAAGGGGCTAAAAGGAGGAGGGATTGTGGGTCTTTAGCTGCTGACCAGTATTATTCATGTGTTGTTCCCAACAAGCTTTGTTGTGAACAGTAAAGCATCGTACACACGATCAGTCCTTCAGACAACAAACAGTGGAATTGTTGTTTGAAGGGTGTTGGCTCCAACTTGTCTTGCATACACACCGTCACACAAATGTTGGCCAACAATTAAGAACATAGTGACGTACAAGATGTACGGCAAGCTGACAAAAAGGAAGTTCAATAGTCATGCGCCACCCTTTGGGCTCCTTCTGCTAATCTCGTGTTTATCTCGTGTTAGTAGAAATTTGGTGAGTGATGATTTGCGCTTTTCAGCCTTGTGCGTTTCAGTTCGTTTCTGCTTTTCAGATTGTGCTTGTTGGTTCGTATCTGTTTTTCAGTGCGTGCTTGTCAGGTCGTTTCTGTTTTTCAGTGCGTTCTATTTATAGTTCGCTTCTGATTTTCAGTGCGTGCTTGTCCGGTCGTTTCTGATTTTCAAGTCGTGCTTGTCAGGTCCTTTGTGATTTTCAGTGCATTCTGTTAGTTTGTCCTGAGCAGCCGTTCATTTACTAGCCTTGTGGCATTCTCGATCGAGAGATCATGCTATTGTTGGGCTTGGAGATATTGCTTTGACTCAAGTCCAGTCCATGAACAGGGGGAGGAGGACTTCTTGGAGCAAGAATTGGTTGCTTAATCATGACCAATTCTGTCATATGCCTTTGCCGTGGGAGCTCCAGGAAAATAATCCTGATGATTTTAGGAATTATCTCCGGATGACGGACCCCGTCTTTCACCGTCTATTGACTTTGCTGTCCCCTTATATTTCTAAGCAAGACATCCCTCCCAAGCAAAGGCTCGTCGCCAACTTGTGGTACTTGGCGACAGGGAGAAGTCTCCAGGACCTCAAGTTCATGACTGGGATCTCACCCCAGGCTCTGGGAATCCTTATTCCAGAGACCTGTTCTGCCATCATTCAAGTCCTGCAGAAGGACTATATTTGTGTAAGTTTCATCCTTTAACATCACATTCTATGTATTTAAAAGTGCCAGTGAAGTAAACTCATATTTCATTTGAATTACTGTTTGTGTTTCTTATCTGTCTCCTAGGTTCTCAAATGGCCTTTTAATTTTGGCTATTTTCTTTAATAGTGCAAACGTAACCTATTTGATACATAAGGTGACAATCTCTACTTCAGCTAACTATTAAGTTGTGCTGTGGGTCTGCTACATGCACACACAATGTTAATGTATGTAATGCATTAACCACTTGCTTACTGGGCACTTAAACCCCCCTCAGTCCCAGACCAATTTTCAGCTTTCAGCGCTGATGCACTTTGAATGACAATTGCGCGGTCATACAACACTGTACACAAATGAAATTTTTATCATTTTTTTCCCACAAATAGAGCTTTCTTTTGGTGGTATTTAGTTACAGCTCGGAGTTTTATTTTTTGCTAAACAAACAAAAAAAGATGCAAAAAAAAAAAAAAAAAATCATGTTTTAATAGTTTGTTATAAAATTTTGCAAACGGGTCATTTTTCTCCTTCATTGAAGTGCGCTGATTAGGTGGCACTGATGGGCTGCATTGGTGGGCACTGATGGGCTGCATTGGTGGGCACTGATGGGCTGCATTGGTGGGCACTGATGGGCTGCATTGGTGGGCACTGATGGGCTGCATTGGTGGGCACTGATGGGCTGCATTGGTGGGCACTGATGGGCTGCATTGGTGGGCACTGATGGGCTGCATTGGTGGGCACTGATAGGCTGCACTGGTGGGCACTGATAGGCATAGTTAAGGCGGCACTAATAGGCACAGATAAGGCGGCACTGATGGGCAAAGATGGGCACAGATAAGATGGCACGGATGGGTGGCACGGATGGGCACTGATAGGTACCACAGATAGATGGGACTGATGGGCACTGATAGGTGGCTCTGATAGGTGGCACTGATAGGTGGCACTGATGGGCGGCACTGCTGGGCACTGATGGGCGGCACTGCTGGGCACTGATGGGCGGCACTAGGGTGCAGCACCTTTGAGGCAGATTTTGGGTGGCACTGTGGGGTGGCACTGTGGGTGGCACTGTGGGCATTATGGGCACAGACGGGGGGCACTTACTTTTACTTTGTTAAACTTCAGGATGGCACTGCGGGAGGCAGGTGGGCACTGGCAGGTGGCATGTGGTGACTTTCATTGCTGGCCGTGATCGGGACTGATGTCCCGATCACGGCCGCCGGCGATCGGCTTTTTTTTTTTCTCCTCGCGCTGTCAGCGCGAGGAGGAATAATAGCCGATTACCGGCTCCGTTCTATCACATGATCAGCTGTCATTGGCTGACAGCTGATCACGTGATAAGGGGTCGGGATCGACCCCTTACACGGATCGGTGATCAGGCGAGTCTCACGGACTCGCCGATCACAGAGCCCGCCGTGCGCGCCCCTCAGGGGGCGCGCAGGCCGCTCGTAACCGGGACGACGTCAATAGACGTAGTCCCGGAAATCTAGGTCCGCGCTAATGCCGTCATTCGGCAATAGCGCGGTACCCAAGTGGTTAAATACTACCATTAACTCTGCAGTTTGTTCAGTAGAAGGTACCCCCTTAACAGGTATAATATGAGCCATCTTAGTGAGATGGTCAATGATGACCAAGATGGTGGTCATTTCCTTTGACGGAGGTAAATCTACCACAAAGTCTGTAGAAATTGACCCCCATGGTTTTGATGGAACAGGAAGTGGCTGGAGCAACCTCAAAGGAGATGCTTGGAAAGTCTTATTGCGTCCACAGGTCAGGCACGTAATAGTGTTTGGCATCTTTCTTATAGGCAGGCCACCAAAAGGAAAATGACAAGAGTTCTTCTGCATTAAAAATCCCAAAATGTCCAGCAAGTTTTGAGTCATGAACCAACCTGAGGGCTTTAATCCGAGCAGATTCAGGTACATTTAGACTATGTGTATGAGTCCAAAAGCCATTCTTGTACTCAAGGTTAATATCTGTAGGAGGATGATTAAAACGTGGGTCATTTCCATACCCCTCCTTAAGGAGACTCAAGAAAGTCTTGAAACTTGTGGCCCCTAGGAAGTTCTTTTAAGGCAGGATAGTACATTCTTTGTACTATCCTAGTTGCCTTCCTGGTAAGGTTCAGTTAACATCCTTTATAATGCATCGGCCTTACATCGTCCTTACCATTCCTTGACCCAGGTCAATGTAAGATAATAAAATTAAACCTGGATAAGAGCAGTGACCAACATGCTTGTCTAGAAGACATCCTACTGGCAGAACAAATTAATTCTAGATTTATATGATCTGTGAGAACAGTTACTGGATGCTTAGCCCCTTCCAGCAAATGCCTCCACTCAGAAAAGGCTTCCTTATTCCCAATGTTTATTTTCAGCTGACGACATTACCACTTGCCGACCGATACACACCGATATACCTCCGCACAATAGAAGCGGTGGGCAAATGGGCATACCTGTACGCCCCCCTTTAAGAGCCGGGGATTGCAGGCATGCACCCGCGCCCGCCTCATACAACGTGACCATGCCTCCCAGCGATCATGTCACAGAGCCTCAGAACGGGATAATGCTTAGTTAATCAAGGCATTTCCCCGTTCTGGCTTGAGTCATAAGCGAGAGATCAACGCTCCCTGTCATCGAAAGAGGTAATCGTGTGACTTGAAGCCCACCCCCCCCACAGTTAGAATGACTCCCTAGGGCATAATGTCTGCCATAATGTCGCAGTCCCAATAAAAATCGCAGATTGCCGCCATTACTAATAAAAAAAATTAAAGCTAAAAATGCCATAAAACTATCCCCTAGTTTGTAGACGCTATAACTTTTGCGCAAACCAATCCATATACGCTTATTTTGATTTTTTTTTTACCAAAAATATGTAGAAGAATACATATCGGCCTAAACTGAGGAAATTTTTTTAATTTATATATTTTTGGGGAATATTTATTATAGCAAAAAGTAAAAAATAATTTTTTTTTTCAAAATTGTCACTCTTTTTTTTTTGTAGCGCAAAAAAATAAAAAACGCAGAGGTGATCAAATACCACCAAAAGAAAGCTCTATTTGTGGGGAAAAAAGGATGTCAATTTTGTTTAGGTGCAACATAGCACAACTGCGCAATTGTCAGTTAAATCGACACAGTGCCGAATCGCAAAAAAGTACTCTGGTCAGGAAGGGGGTTAAATCTTCCAAGGCTGAAGCGGTTAAGCGAGAGAAATATGCACAAGGATGAAGCTGCATCTTTTCTCCTTTTCGAGAAAGGATGGCTCCCACAGCAGAGTCTGAGGCAACCACTTCCACTATAAAAGGATTTTCAGGATCGAGGTGTACCAATATTGGTGCAGAAATGAAGAGTCTTTAGCTTAATAAAAGCAGTCTGTGCCTCAGTTACCCAGACCAAGGGCCTCTCTTCCTTTTTGTAATTGTTGCTAGAACCTTTCTTATGAATTTTCTGTAGAAGTCAGCAAAACCAACAAATTGTTGTATTTCCTTAACATTTCCAGGGGCATGCCAATCCACCACTGCTTTGATCTTCTCAGGCTCAGGATCCATGCTCACTCCTTTATGAGAAATGATATATCCCAAGAACTGCATCTCGGTTTGTTCAAACTCACATTTCTCAAATTTAGTATAAAGTTGGTTCTTCCTTAACCTTTCAAGGACAGTGCAAACATGCTTGTGCTGCTCCTCCAGGTTATTAGAAAAGATGAGAATATCATCCAGATAAGCAATCACAAACTGGTCCAATAGGTCTCAAAAAGGATAATTGATGAAGTGTTGGAAAGTGACAAGAGCATTGCAGAGTCCAAAAGGCATAACCAAGGACTCAAAATGCCCATATCTGGTTCTAAAGGCGGTTTTCCATTCATCTTCTCGATGAATGCAGACAAGGTTATATATAATATGCAGTTTGGGATCAGGCAGAAGCATAGTCAAGGAACAAGCCAAAGACCAATAACAAGTGGTAGAAAAATATGGACGACAGCAGGGAAGACAAGAGCAAGATACTGTCTGAGATGTACAATAATCTGGCAAAGAGGAAATGCAGAGACATGGCTTATATTAGGAAGTTCATGAGAGGAGCAAAACGTTCAAAGTTCAGCAGAAGTCAAGGCACAAGGCAGGGTTGTCCAATGAATCAGACAGGGTGTTGTCCAGGATCTCAGGTAGCTCAGTGAGAAGAGTCATTGCCAGACACAGCTGAGGTCCCAGATTCAAGTCCAGGTCCTGAGACCTCCGCTCCTCAAATTCTGGTCTCCTGCGTGTGTCCCCTACTCACCTGCACTCAATGGGAGATAGATCGTTCTCCTGCTATGCTCCAAAACTCTGGAAATCACTTTCAAAGAACATCAGATATATACAAGCTTTCATGTAATTTTTTCCTTTATTTTCCCTGCCCATTTCTTGTGTTTTCCTTGTAAAGCGATTTGAGAAGCTACCTTTAAAGGTGCTATATAAAATAAAGTTTTTTATTATTATTATATATCTTCATGGTTCAGTTAATTGTGTTTGTAATTATTTTTTTAAGAACTATTTGTTTTCAATGCTGTATTTTGTGTATTTGAGAATCTCTTTGAGGGTTATTTATAAACATACAGCGATTATGTTATATTCACATTTTTGGGGGGATTTATTAATAATTTATTATGGATTGTATATTATTTTGTTATATTGTTTTTTATTCATAGCACAGAATGGGATATTGATTTTTTTTTTTTTTGTTTTGTTTTACAAGCACATACTGGAAAGATAAAAACACTTTTCAACAAAGCAGTTTTTCCAAGTCTGAGGGCTTATCTCCACGATTTACACTGAGAGGGGAATTAGTCATTAAAAGTCCTTAATGGGAATATTAATGGGAATATTATTGCCATTGCCCTAAATGATCAACAATGGCTGGAAATTGATATGGTCTAGAAACATTTAGACAAAATAAAGGTGAATAAAGCACTTAGACCAGATGGCTTACAACCAAGTGTCCTCAAAGAGTTGAGCTATGTTATTTCAAGGCCCCTGTTTCAAATTTTTAGAGATTCCTTTATGAGTAGTATGACTGAATTGGGATAAGCCCAATGTGGTGTCTGTATTTAATCACTTCAATACAGGGCACTTATATACCTTTCTGCTCAGACCAATTTTCAGCTTTCAGCCCTGTCGCACTTTGAATGACAATTGCACAGTCATACAACACTGTACCCAAACTACGTTTTTATCATTTTGTTTACACAAATAGAGCTTTCTTTTGGTGGTATTGGATCACCTTTGGGATTTTTATTTTATGCTAAACAAATGAAAAAAGACCAAATTTTTTGGGGAAAAAAACGTTTTTTTGTTTCTGTTAAAAATGTTGCAAATAAGTACGTTTTCTCCTTCACTGATGGGGCTGCACTGACGGGCACTGATGGGCACCGATGAGGTGGCACTGATGATGGGCACTAATATGTGGCACTAATGGGGCACTGATATGCAGCACTGATGAGCACTGATAGACAGCATGAATGGGCACTGATAGGTGGAACAGATGGGCACAGATAGGTGGCACGGATGGTCATGGATGGACACTGGTGGCACTGATGTACACAAATTGATGGTACGGATGGATGCCAATCAGTGTCAAACAATAATGCCTGCCAATCAGTGATGCCCATTGTGGGCACTGATTGGAATCCATTGTGGGCACTGATTGGCATCCATTGTGGACACTGATTGGTGTCCCTGGGGTTCTAGGGTGACATACCTGGTGGTGACATCCCTGGTGGTCCCAGTGGCATCCCTGGTGGTCCAGTGTGGGCATACTTGGGTGGGCTGCGCTGATAATGAATCAGCACAGACCCCCCCTGTCAGAGGAGCAGCCAATCGGCTCCCTTTTACTCGCGTCTGACAGACACGAGTGAGGAAAAGCCGCTCAATGGCTCTTCCTGTTTACACTGTGATCAGCTGTGATTGGACATGGCTGATCGCATGATAAAGAGTCTCCGTCAGAGACTTTTTACCTAAATCGTTGTTGCGGTGTGGCAGACTGACACACCGCAACAATGATCATCATGATGCATCGGGGGGGGGGGCGCAGCGGCTTGATATCCTGGCGACGTCATATGACGTCTAGTCAGGATATTGAAACCACTTTGCTGGCGTCAATTTGCTATATGGCGGGTGGGAAGTGGTTAAAAAGGGCTCAAAATCTTTAACCAAGTAACTACAATCTGGTTAATTTAACTTCTATAGTGGTTATTGAAACTGGAGAGATTTGCTAGAAAATAATATTTTAAGCAATAGACAGCATGTGTACAATATTCCTTATAAACAATGTGTAACAAGCAGCGCTAAATACTATATATGTGTACACCATTAAACACACAATATGAGCAATAATGCATCCAATAAATTAACAGAAGAATACAGTGAGTCACAACAAATCTATCTAAGTATAAACACCCTGTGTGAATGAGTGAATATTACAATCATGATAACTTCATAAATAAATACAAAGTATAATGTCCGAATGACACAAAAAAAAGGGTGTCAGACTCCTAATCAAATAAGTTCATATCAGTGTCAAAGAAAAGTTCACATGTTAGATGGTGACCAGTGAATTACTCATAGTGATAATACAAAAAATGCTTCAAGGAACACTCCTCCACCACACGGCAGCTGGGGTTTAGAGATTTAAACAAGCGCAGTGGTGATACACAGTTGTGAGGGCAAGAGTGTGTGTATTATTGATTTATAGTTTATTAGATTTAACCATTTGCTGTCAACCAGACATTAACCCGGAAAGTATCTTCTCAACTAATTATGAGATGACCGAAGGGGAAGAAGATGTGTCTGGGGTGTTAAAAACCCTTGATCACTTGTTAGAAAAGCATGTGAAAACATGGTGGGATGTGTTCACGTTTGAGCATTATTTGAAAGAGGGACTAATTTTTAGACGCTTGAGATGAGATGTGCCTCCTCAGGATGGCCTAAATGACCAGTACTCTATGGATGAATGGTTAGGATTTTTTAATAAGGTTGGAAAGGAGCTGCAACATTTAGTTTTAGAGAGGAAACAGACTAAACTAAGAAAGCTGAATGAACAGATTAGTGAACTGAAAAGTAAATTGGAACTGATGGGGGATTCCAACCGGGTTAGGGATTTTAATACGAATATGAAAAAGAAGTTGGAGAAATGGGATAGAGATATACAGAAAAAGAAAGTTAAAAATATAATAGAGATTCAGCAGATTTTAAAAATAATAAGATAAAAAAAATAACATTCCAGTGTATAATAGATACACACCTCTACTAGATGATGACCCTAATAGGTACTTTAATGGTAGGGCATCACAGGGCCCACCTCCTTTGTTAGGTCAATGGGGGGGGGGACCCCGAGGGGACAGCCTCAACCAATGAACAGAGGAATTTCAAGGAATGGTCCTCAGCAAGATCTAGGCAGGGGTCTAACACCGTATCAAAGAGAACAAAGGGCTGTAGAGCAGGGCGATGCAAACAATCCAAAAAAGCGAATGAGGGACACATGAATGATGGGATTTATAATCTGAGCAGTGTGGAGTTGGATCAAAAAGAAATGTATATACTGAATATGGGACTTGTGCTCCTAGAAAACCTATGAATAAGTTTGATGTATCTCTAGATGTTCATAAATTTATCCGGACTCTTAATATAAAGAAATATTTTTTAAATCATCCAGTGGCCCCAAGAACCAGGAATCTTGGGATTGAAACTAGAATAGATAGTGGTTTGAAAAACAAATCTGTTTTTAATCTCCAGAATTCTAATAATCATTTTGTGGCATTCAAAAACCTGGCGTTGAATGATATAGAACAATTGGCTCTGAAAAAACGGATCGATCTGAACTATAGCAAGGATGGGATAAAATCATTTGAAAATAGAAAGAACATTATTGTGCGCCCGGCGGATAAGGGCGTAGTTATTTTGGATACTGCCTTTTACCATGATCAGTTGATGGAATCACTGGGAGATCGGTCCACCTATAAAAGGTTCAATGTGTACAGACTGCAGCTGGACTCACTTATAGAGTGGGGATATGGTAGTGGGGCCTTGAATGTCAAAGAGAGAAGGTATTTAGTTCCGAGTGTCTGTAGAATCCCGATTATATACACGCTGCCAAAGATACATAAAAAATTTATAACACCACCAGCCCGTCCAATTGTGAAAGGGATTGGATCGGTTACAGGTAGGTTGGGGGAATATTTAGATAGATTCCTCCAGCCGAGCGTGAGGACTACTAAGGCCTTTTTGAGGGATACCACTGATCTTTTGAGATCGTTAGATGAAATTGATCTACCTCCATCGGCCGAAGTGTATTTGGTGACGGCATATGTTGCCGCGCTATACACTATTATTCAACATCAGGATGCTGCATTAGCCCTCAATTGGGCTTTAAGTAAAAGAGAGGCCATCCCTCATGTTCAGAAGGTGTTTGCTGGTCATGCATTCGATTTTTGCATGACACACTATTATTTTTGGTATGTCGGCCTATTCTTCTCCCAGCAGGTTGATGTGGTTATGGGAGCCAAGTATGCCCCTAGCCTCGCCAACCTGTTCATGGCAGAATGGGAAGATAGGTGTGTGTTCAGTAGGAGACCCCCACAACTTAGATTCTGCCATAGGTTTATTGATGACCTCCTATTTATTTGGGAGGGTACGGAGACATCTGCTGCCAAATTCTTGAGAGGCCTAAATGATAATGCCCATAATATTAAACTGGAATATGTGATTAATGATGTATCTGTCAATTTTCTAGATTTAAAAATAGAGAGAAAATACAACAAGCTTAACACTACAGTATACTTCAAAACGACTGATCAGAATAGCTATTTGACGATTAATAGTGGCCACCACCTGGCCTGGATTAGGAATATCCGGAAAAGGGAAATTTCATAGAGTTCGCCGTAACTGTACAGAATATGAGGATTATAAGGTTCAATCACAAACTCTAAAGGAGAGGTTTTTGCAAAAAGGATATGAGGAGGATTTTTTAAATAAAACTATTCAGGATGTGGCGGATACTCCAAGAGAATTATGTTTAAAAGAAAAAGAGGGAGCATCATTGAAAGATGAACATCAGTGGGGCTTTGTGTCAGGTTTTCATCATCAATATAAGGATGTAGAACTGATTTTCAGGAAGTACTGGTACATCCTTTGTATGGATAAACATCTTGGAGAAGTTATACCAAGCCAGCCAAAATTCATATATAGACGTGCTCCGAATATTGGGCATAGGGTAGTGAGGAAGATACTCGACCCACCTATGAAGCAATCTATCTCCATTGACCTAAAAGGATTTTATGCATGTAGGAGGTGCATCTGCTGTAGAACTGTGTGGAACATTAATAGGGGTATCACCACTATTGCAAATAGAGATGGCGAGAATTTTGAAATCAGGGAATTCATGACCTGCAATACGACACATCTGGTTTGTTATGGTGCCCTTGTGGGCTGTTTTATGTGGGTCGTACTAAGTGACTTTTGAGGGTGCGAATTTCTGAACATTTAGCAAACATCAGGAAGTGGTTCAAATACTACAGTGTGTCGCTGTATTTTAAGGAACATCATGACCAGGATCCAAGCTTACTTCAGTATTGTGGAATTGACTGTGTTCATCCTTTTTGGAGAGGATCCAATCGGGTCAGGGATTTATCCCAGAAGGAGACTCGGTGGATTTTTCTAATGAAATGTTTATCTCCAAGGGGAATGAATATTGAAGTTGATTTAAATTGTTTTATTAGTAATTTCTAATTTTTGTTTTTTAGTTTTTAATTTTTAATTTTAAATGGAGTGTTATTAGAGTTATGAGAATCTCGAGATGTCTCTAATGGTTTCTAATGGTGCATATCAGCGTGACCATTCTGCGCATAACGGTGTGACCATTCTGATGCATATTATGGTAATGGCATTAGCTCCTTTCTTACATTATTTTTTAATTGAAATTATTTTATTAGTATATTTATTAGTTTATTGTTATGTGTGAGGATTTTAGGATTAAGCATTATATGTTCTGATATAATTTAGCTTGTGAGAGCGAGCGGGTATGTCTATTTATTTTTTAATAATGACTTACCACTGCTTGTAGCGGGCTGTGAGATTGCACTTAAAACTGTTATTGGGTTATGTTTTTTTGCATATTACCATTATGTATTGATGTATAAACTTTGGGTTTACATGCACCGTGCTGTAAAGGGCTGGTGTATTGATGGAACGGGGACACAGGGAGAGCGCATGTGCAGGATTTGCTTTCTCCGCCCATGGATGTAGCTGTAGGAAATAAAGGGATGATCGGCCTGCTAGGTAGCCAATCCCATGAATAAGTCATTGTATAATGAAACATGTCGGGGTGTGACTACTTGGTGATCATTTGAGTAAGGCACGGGACGCTGAACATCACACACCGATCGACTTATTGTGGGAGCAGGGATGAGGAGGGGTGAGATATAGTCTTGCAGTTTCATTTGCCCTGGGTCAGCCGTGGCCATCCATTATCGAGCAACAGATGTATGAAGTGCTGTGCAGTTTAATTCTTATGGCGTGCTTTTGAGTTCATACATGTGAGTGTAATGCAGTGATATTTTGTGTGAATAAAAGTTTGTCACTTTTTTACACTATTGGAAAGCAATCTCAAATGGGTCTGCATTTTTCTGCTCCCCACATTGCAATTTTTTGTCTTTATCACTTGATTTTTATGGATTTTAAATTAAAATTTGACTTTTTTCAATAAACCGTTACTGGTTGTATTTCACCATGCGAGGTGTCTTTTATGCTTTGTCCTCCTTATGGTGAATTCCTACGAGATACCTGGTGCCAAGTTCCACAGTGATCCACGGCTCGGAAGGTGTATCTGCTTCTTCTAATTGGAGACTACAAGGAATTCCGAGAGGAACCACCATTCGGCGGGCTGCATCTTGGGTGGCATTGGAGCCCCCTACAAGCCCTTAGGACACACTACTATATGGTGGATGTGTCCAATTCATCTGGTAAGAGTATCCACCTTTTTTAATTGTCTTATAATTCGTTCTCAAGAGGTTCTGAGGTCTGAGAAGGTTGAGAGTCATTGTTCCAGGAATGCCATCTGACTACTTCAGAAGTCCCAAACACACCACTTTGAAGTCCATGGAGATTGACTTTGAGATTGTCTACACCCCCTTTGGACTTTAGTGGACTCTTTGTTATTGTCACAAGATTATTTTCTCTTTCCTTATACTTACACTTATTTACATAGGTGCTTTGAAGCGCTGCACTTATTTATATATTTTACTTTTATTAGTAAACAGGTGTGATTTAACTGTACTTCCATTTCGGTCTGATTCGTGGTTTCTGACAGCAGGGTGAAGGCTATGAATTCAGAAGATACAGTCAATCCACTTGTTGGTAATATTTTTTCCAGATTGGATGATCAGGATCACCACATGGATCAGTTTGCCATGGTGCTACAAATGCTCCTGAGTCACACGGCTCATCTGAAATCTCTCACTGTGGCTGCTCCGGTACAACCTGCATTGCAGGCCGTCCCTGCTGCTGCTCCAGTCTCTGTGCAGGCACCCGCCTTGAGTTTTACCTCTATAAGAGGTATGTCTGGTTCCGCTCTGCTTCCTCAGTGATTTGGGGGCGATTGTCAGAAACCATGAGACAGAAGTACAATCAAATCACACTTGTTTATTAATAAAAATAAAAAGGTAAATAGAAAAAAGCGTAGTCAAGCATAGCCAGAGTCCTGTAGCCAGATTGGGTAGTCAGCCAGTCCAAAGATCATTAACCAGATCGGGTAATCAGCCAGGCCAGAAGTCAGGGATCCAAGGAGAGCAAGCAGGATAAGAAGCCAGGTGGGATGTCAGCAAGCCAGTCTTGAAACAAACAGCAGGAGATGGTTCCCTGTGATGTGACCAACGCGAAGGCAAATGAAAAATTGAGCAGGAAGGCTTTAAATAGGCAGGTCAGATGAGCATCATTGGGAATGGCTGGTAACCGTGGAAAGAGAAGAGAGCTGGCAATTAGCCGACAGCTGAGTGGCCAGCCCAGAGGAGGAAGGGCTAAGCCAGCCCTGACGGTACCCCCTCTCAATGACCCCTCTCCCTCAGAGGGCCACCGGGCTTGAGGGGAAACCGTCTATGGAATTTGCGGAGGAGAACAGGGGCATGTACGTCAGAGGATGAAACCCAGGAGCATTCCTCTGGACCGTGCCCCTTCCAATGCACCAGGTACTGTATGCACCCACGGAACCTACGGGAGTCAACAATGGATTGTACCTCATACTCCTCATGGTTCTCAACCAGAATAGGGTGAGGGCGTGGCACAGAGGTGGTAAATTGGTTACAGACCAATGGTTTCAATAAGGAGACATGAAACACATTAGAGATGCGCATACTAGGAGGAAGGTCCAACGCGTAAGCTACTGGGTTAATCCTGCGAAGGATATGGAACGGCCCAATAAACCGAGCTGCAAACTTCAGTGAGGGAACACGAAGCCGGAGGTTGCAAGATGACAGCCAGACCCTGTCCCCAACCTGGCAGGAAGGCGCAGGCAGGCGTCTGCGGTCAGCATTGAGTCTGTACCTATCATTAGCATGATGCAAAGCCTCCTGGACTTGTACCCAAGTGGAACGAAGACCACGGAGATGCTCCTCTAATGCAGGAATACTCTGCAGAACAAACGAGTCAGGCAACATGGAAGGTTGGAAACCATAATTCGCCATAAATGGAGACAATCGGGAGGCAGAATTCAAGGCACTGTTGTGAGCAAACTCTGCCCAAGGTAATAGGTCAGACCAGTTGTTATGATGGTCAGAAATATAGCAACGTAGGAATTGCTCCAAGGACTGATTGGCTCATTCTGCGGCCCCATTAGACTGCGGGTGATATGCAGAAGAGAAAGCAAGCTGGATTCCCAACTGTGCAGAAATGGCTCGCCAGAACCGGGAGACAAACTGACTGCCCCTGTCCGAAAACAATCACCTTGGGTAGCCCATGTAAGCGAAAGATCTCCCGAGCAAAAATGGAAGCCAGTTCCTTAGAGGTGGGCCACTTCTTAAGTGGAATACAATGACACATCTTTGAGAACCGGTCAACCACCATCAGGATAACAGTGTTGCCTTGAGAGTTGGTCAATTCCACAATGAAATCCATAGACAGGTGAGTCCAGGGCCTCTCTCCATTGGGTATGGGTTGTAGGAGGCCCACTGGAAGGTGTCGTGGAGTCTTACTCTGAGCACACATGGGACAGGCAGCTATGAAAGCAGTAACATCAGCCTGTAGACTAGGCCACCAGAATTGTTGGGAGATGGCCCAAATGAGTTGATTCTTCCCAGGATGGCCAGCTGCCTTGGGAGAATGGTAAGTCTGGAGCACTGCAGTACAGAGACTCTTTGGGACAAAGCAACGGTCACAAGGTTTATCAGGAGCATAGACCTGAGCAGCAAGAATTTTGTCACCCAAAGGAGAAATAAGACTGGTGCGAACCGTAGCCAAGATACGATCAGGAGGAATCACAGGAACCGGAACCGACTCTGACTTGGAAGTGGAGGAAAATTGTCGTGACAAGGCATCAGCCCTTACATTCTTAGTACCGGGTAAGAATGAGACAATGTAATTAAAGCTCGACAAGAAAAGAGCCCATCGCGCCCTTCTGGGAGAGAGTCGCTTAGCCTCAGACAAGAATGTAAGATTCTTCTGGTCAGTAAGAATAAGAACGGGCCCAGTGGTACCTTCAAGGACATGTCTCCATTCTTTCAGGGCTAAAATGATCGCCAACAGCTCTCTGTCACCAATCTCATAATTGCACTCAGCAGGTGACAATTTCTTGGAAAAGTAGCCACACGGATGCATAGCGCTCTCAGAGTTAGGACGCTGAGACAGAAGGGCGCCAACTCCCATTCAGAAGCATCAACTTCTAGGATAAAAGGCAACGTAGGATCAGGATGTGCCAACACAGGAGCAGAAACAAAGGCAGCCTTGAGAGTCTCAAAGGCCTTAATGGACTCCGGAGACCAACTCTGTGGGTTACCGTCCTTTCTGGTCATATAAGTCAGAGGCTTGACCAGAGACAAGAAGTTACTAATAAACTTCCGATAGTAGTTGGCAAAGCCCAGGAAACGCTGCAGAGGACCTAAACCCACGGATCGAGGCCACTGTAGGACTGCCGACAGTTTCTCTGGGTCCATCGAAAAACCAGCAGTGGAAATGACATAGCCCAGGAATGTAACCTGTTCATGATGGAACTCGCACTTCTCCAGTTTACAATAGAGATTGTTCTCTCTTAGTATCTGAAGTACACAACAGACATCTGTGTGCTGGCTCTCCAAGGACTTGGAAAATATGAGGATATCATTGAGATAAACCACCACACACAATTGCAACAAATCTCGGAGGACATCATTAATAAATTCCTGGAAAACTGCCGGGGAGCGTTACAAAGGCCAAAAGGCATTACCAGGTATTCATAATGACCTGTTCTGGTATTAAATTCAGTTTTCCACTCGTCACCCTCCTTAATGTGCACGAGATTGTAGGCCCCTCTCAGGTCAAGCTTTGTGAAAACCGTTGCTCCCTTGAGGCGGTCAAATAACTCCGTAATCAATGAAATTGGGTAGGCATTCTTAATCGTGACACGATTGAGACCCCTATAATCTATACAAGGTCTCAGTTCACCGCTCTTCTTTTTCATAAAGAAGAAACCAGCACCAGCAGGAGATGAGGACTTGCGGATGAAACCTCGAGAAAGTGCATCAGCAACATACTCCTCCATGGCCTTATCCTCCAAGACCGACAAAGGGTAAACCTAGCCACGAGGAGGTATGGCACCAGGTTGAAGGTCAATTGCGCAATCATATGGCCGGTGTGGAGGCAAACTACCAGCTTGACCTTTATCAAAGACATCGCCAAAATCACGGTACTCCTCGGGCAAGGAGGGGAGTGAAGTGGTGCACAGGACCTTGGATACCTTCAGGAAGCATGTCTCACTGCATTGTGGTGACCAGGAGAGAACCTCAGCACGGAGCCAATCAAAAGAGGGGTTGTGCCTCTGTAACCAAGGATAACCAATAACCAGCGAAAATCTGGGTGGGGAAATAACTTGGAATTGGATTATCTCATGGTGAAGAGCCCCTACGGCCATGGACAATGAAACCGTCTCATGAGTCACATGGGCAGGCTGTAAAGGTCTCCCATCAAGAGCCTCAATGGCAAGTGGAGTGTCACGCAGCTGCAGCGGAATCGAGTGCTGCAAAACAAATGCAGCATCAATGAACAGGCCTGCAGCCCCAGAGTCGATTAGAGCCTGTATCTCGATGGATGACTCAGCCCAAGAAAGGGTGACCAAAACCAGGGGCTTATCCTTCTGGATAACTGGGGACGAAACAACGCCACCTAAGGTCTGTCCATGACAGGACCTCAAGGTTCGGGCATTCCCTGAACGGGTAGGACAAGACTTAAAAAAGTGATCTGCCTGGCCACAATAAAGGCACAATCTCTCCCTCCTCCTAAAGGCTCTCTCATCTGCAGAGAGATGCGTGAAGCCCAGGTGCATGGGTTCATCTTCACTGAACAACTCTGTACCAGGAGGCATGGGAGGTGAGGGAGGCATGGGTGGGACTACAAAGCTCGGAGGCAAACGTACAGGAGGCTTCTGCAAGCGCTCCTTAAGAGAAAGGATGGCAAACGAGATCAAGCTCTCCAGCTTAGTGGGTATATCTCGGGCTGCTATCTCATCCTTGATGGAATCCGAGAGACCATGAGAAAAAGCAGACACAAGGGCCTCATTGTTCCAAGCAACCTCTGCTGCCAGAGTACGGCATTCAGTGGCGTAGTCGGCAACAGTTCTCGTACTCTGTTTGATAGACATGAGGCACTTGGCAGCAGAAGCGGAGCATGTGGGAATGTCAAAAACCCTTTTAAAGGAGGCCACAAACTGAGGGTAACTCAAGACAACAGGTTTTTACATCTCCCATAGAGGGTTAGCCCAGGCCAAGGCTCTCTCAGAAAGCAAAGATATCACAAAACCTACTTTGCTTCTGTCCGTGGGAAACGCCTGGGGCAACATTTCGAAGTATATCTCAACCTGATTGAGAAACCCTCTGCATTGAACTGGATCGCCCCCAAATCGCTGGGGAAGCGGAGCAGAACCAGACATACCTCTTATAGAGGTAATACTCGAGGCGGGTGCCTGCACAGAGACTGGCGCAACAGCAGGGATGGCCTGCGACTCAGGTTGTACCGGAGCAGCCACCATGAGGGATTCCAGGTGAGACGTGCGAATCAGGAGCGTTTGTAATGCCAAGGCAAACTGATCCATGTGGTGATCTTGCTCATCCAATCTGGAAAAAATATTACCAACAAGTGGATTGACTGTATCTTCTGAATTCATGGCCTTCGCGTACTGTCAGAAACCATGAAACAGACTGAGACAGAAGTACAATCAAATCACACTTGTTTATTAATAAAAATAAAAAGGAAAATAGAAAAAAGCATAGTCAAGCATAGCCAGAGTCCTGTAGCCAGATCGGGTAGTCAGCCAGTCCAAAGTTCATTAACCAGATTGGGTAATCAGCCAGGCCGGAAGTCAGGGATCCAAGGAGAGCAACCACAAGCAGAATAAGAAGCCAGGTGGGATGTCAGCAAGCCAGTCTTAAAACAAACAGCAGGAGATGGTTCCCTGTGATGTGACCAACGCGAAGGCAAATGAAAAGTCAGCAGGAAGGCTTTAAATAGGCAGGTCAGACGAGCATCATCGGGAACAGCTGGTAACTGTGGAAAAAGAAGAGAGCTGGCAATTAGCCGACAGCTGAACGGCCAGCCCAGAGGAGGAAGGGATAAGCCAGCCCTGACAGCGATCCAGTCCAGTGCAGAGGGTTTCTCAACCAGGTTGAGAAATACTTTGGGATGCTGCCCCAGGCAATTCCTACAAACAGAAGAAAAGTAGGTTTTGTGATATCTTTTCTTTATTAGAGAGCCTTGGCCTGGGCAAACCCTCTATGGAAGACGCATTAACCTGTTGTCTTGAGTTACTCTGAGTTTGTGGCTTCCTTTAAAAGGGTATTTGACATTCCCGCATGCTCCGGTACGAGAGTACGAGAACTGTTGCAGATTACGCCATTGAATTCCGTACTCTGGCAGTAGAGGTTGCTTGGAACAATGAGGCCTTCATGGCTGCTTTTTCTCATGGTCTCTCAGATACCATCAAGGATGAGATAGCAGCCCGAGATATACCCACTGAGCTGGAGAAGTTGATCATGTTTGCCATCCTCATTGACTCCATACTCAGAGAAAGACTCTTTTAAGGAGCGCTTGCGGAAGCCTCCTGTACATTTGTCTTCGAGCATTGCAGTCCCACCCTTGTGTCTCTCACTTCCCATGCCTCTTGGTTCCCAGTCGGTCAGTGAAGGTGAACCCATGCACTTGGGTTTCACGCGTCTCTCTGCGGATGAGAGAACCTTGAGGAGGAGGGAGAGATTGTGCGTTTATTGTGGCCAGGCAGGTCTTGTCCTACCCTTCCAGGGAATGCCCGAACCTTGAGGTCCTGTCACGGACAGACCTTAGGTGGCGTTGTTTCATCACCAGTTATCCAGAAGGATAAGCCTCTGGTTTCGATCACCGTTTCTTGGGCTGAGTTGTCCGTCAAGATACAGGCTCTAATTGACTCTGGGGCTGCAAGCCTGTTCATTAATGCTGCCTTTGTATTGAAGCACTCGATTCCACTACAGCTGCGTGACACTCCACTTGCAAGTAAAGCCCCGTACACACGAGAGGACTTATGTCCGACAGACTTCCGAAGGAGTTCCGTCGGAGTTCTGCCGGAGTTCCGACGGAGTTCTGACGGACTTTTCGGCTGAGCGGACTTGGCCACACACAATCACACTAAACTCAGACGGATTCGAACGTGATGACGTACGACTGGATTCGAATAAGGAAGTTCATAGCCAGTAGCCAATAGCTGCCCTAGCGTCGGTTTTAGTCCGTCGGAATAGCATACACACGAGCGAATTTTTCGAAGGGACCGGGTCCGGCGGAGTTCCTTCGGAAAAATTTGAAGCATGTTCCATATTCTAAAGTCCTTCGGACTTTGGCGAGTCAAAAGTCCGTTGCAGCCCACACACGATCGAATAGTCTGACGGAATCAGTCCGTCGGACTTTGGATGTTGAAAAGTCCGCTCGTGTGTACGGGGCTTTAGGCTCTTAAAGGGAAGTCTCTACAGCTTGCCCGTGTGGCTCATGAGACTGTTCCATTGTCCATGGCCATAGGGGCTTTTCATCATGAGATAATCCAATTCCAAGTTATTTCCTCACCTAAGTTTCCACTGGTTATTGGTTAGCCTTAGTTACAGAGGCAAAGACCCTCTTTTGATTGGCTCTGTGCGGAGGTTCTCACCTGGTCGCCACAATGCAGTAAGACATGCTTCCAGAAGGTAGCCAAGGTCCTGTGCACCTCTTCACTCTCCTCCCTGTCGGAGGAGTACAGAGATTTTAGTGATGTCTTTGACAAAGGTCAAGCCAGTAGTTTGCCTCCACACTGGTTGTATGAATGCGCAATTAACCTTCAACCGGGTGGCATACCCCCTCGTGGCCGGGTTTACCCTTTGTCGGTCTTGGAGGATAGAGCCATGGAGGAGTATGTTGCAGACGCACTTTCTCAAGGTTTCATCTGCAAATCCTCATCTCCTGCTGGTGCACGTTTCTTTTTTGTGAGACCTTGTATTGATTATAGGGGTCTCAATCATTTTACGATTAGGAATGCCTATCCGATTCCATTGACTATGGAGTTATTTAACCACCTCAAGGAAACCTCCGCCTCAGGTTTTCATGAAGCTTGATTTGAGAGGGGCATACAATCTCGTGAGGATTAAGGAGGGGGACGAGTGGAAAACTGAATTTAATACCAGAACAGGCCATTATGAGTACCTCATTATGCTTTTTGGCTTTGTAACGCCCCAGCAGTTTTTCAGATATTTAACAATGTACCCCGATATTTGTTGAAATTGTGTGTGGTGGTTTATCTCAACGATATCCTCATATTTTCCAAGTCCCTGGAGAGCCACCACACAGATGTCTGTCATGTGCTTCAGAAACTAAGAGAGAACAATCTCTATTGTAAATTGGAGAAGTGCGAATTCCATCATGAACAGGTTAAATTCCTGGGCTATGTCATTTCCACTGCTGGTTTGTTGATGGAACCTGGAGAAACTTTCAGCAGTTCTACAGTGGCTCAGACCCATGGGTTTACGTCCTCTGCAGTGTTTTCTGAGCTTTGTCAACTTTTTTCGCAAGTTTGTTCATAACTTCTGGTCTCTGGTCAAGCCCCTGACTGATATGACCAGAAAGGACGGTAACCCACACAGTTGGTCTCTGGAGTCCATTAAGGCCTTTAAGAGTCTCAAGGCCTTTGTTTCTGCTCCTGTGTTGGCACATCCTGATCCTACATTACCTTTTATCCTTGAGGTTGATGCTTATGAGACTGGTGTTGGCTCCCTTCTGTCTCAGCATCCTACCTCTGAGAGCAATATGCATCCTTGTGGCTACTTTTCCAAGAAATTGTCACGTGCAGAGTGCAATTATGAGATTGGTGACAAAGAGCTGTTAGCAACCATTTTAGCCCTGAAAGAATGGAGACATCTCCTTGAAGGTACCACTGTGCCAGTTCTCATTCTTACTGACCATAAGAATCTCACATTCTTGTCTGAGGCTAAATGCCTTTCTCCCAGAAGGGCACGATGGGCTCTTTTCTTATCAAGTTTCAATTACATTGTCTCATTCTTAACCGGTACCGGTTCTGACGCGTTTCACGCTACAAACAGCTCTTACTCATAGCTAACTTATGTTCTGAATAACAAACAAATGTATACTATTCGTGTATAAGCACACCACAATAAAATCAAAACCATGACAGCTGGTAAAGCTATCATCGTAGATTCTCCACACATGCATTCCACACCCAGTCGTTGGTTGGTAAAAATAACTGGGAAAGGAAAAAAGGAAAAAGGTGAACATGTCTGTGTGTTGAAACGTAATTTGATGAAAGGTATAAATATGTAAAAAAATACATATAGGGGTGAAGATAACAGAGTGTGAAAATATATATATGTATATATGTGCGCATAAGTGTGTATATATAAATATATTGGTATGAATGTGATAGTAATACTTATGATTGTGCACTAGTGCAAAGTAACCTTTAAATGCATAAACAAAGAAAGTGTAAATAAATATTATGCAATTTAAAATAAAAGACAGTATTGAATGTTTATGTGTATGTAAATAAACTCAAATATTTAGAAAATAAACTGTGATATAAAAGTGACAGTTTATTTATATGTGAATGCATGAAACCATACGTGTGAGGTAGTCAGACACACCAAGTGGGTGGTAATGGACATTTTTCCCCATATTTAATAATACCATAGAGGGGGGTTTCTGTCCAGCTTGTGAATGTTACTTATATATGGATACTTTCAAATACAGTATATATCATATGGGATAGTCTCACAGATATGGGACACACACACTGTTTTGTATGTATGTGGTTTACTGACATAACCCAGATGTTGGTGAATCCATACACACCGCATTACACATTTTGCGGTCTACACAATTCACAGATGCTGTTTACATACAGTACATTTCACATTCAACTATTGTACAGATCTGGAAATATTCTTTTCCCGTGACTACAGCCTTTTAACAGGTAAACTCATATACTTCACATTCTACACAATTTAGAGAGGTGCCATTCACATCTGGAAAATAAAATAAAAGAAAGAAACTAAGAGATATCTCACAGCATTGCAGCATGACCCCTTTTGTATATATATAATCCACAAACTATGTTCACATGAGCTTATACACATTGTGGTTTTACATATCACTATTTTATTCCATGCGGAATGGACTGTGTTCAATCACCTGTTATAGTCATTGCATCCCTGTTTCCATTCCATCATAGATTCTCTCACAATATTTACTCAGGTCATTGGTCTTCAAAGAAAAGGATATATGTTACAGCATTGTAGTGAGACATTTTCTTTACATATTATACAACCCACAAAAAATGTCTAAGTGACTTTATATACACTGCGATCACACACTATATATCATTATTCTATGTAGAACAGACGGTGTCTGTACACCAGTTGTAGCCATTGTATCACAGACATATCTGCACGCCGCTGTACTGGTTTTTACATGGGCGACCTGTGTGAATAATACGGGTTAATTATAGTTTAGGAGGGAGGGGGTTATTTCCCCCCCCCCCCCCTTATTAATGTTTCTTCCTTTACTAGCCCATTAATCGCAATATTCATGGAATATTTAAGTAGATGGTCGATTGCCTAAAGTATATGCCTCATTTGGGTGCATTTACCATTTTAGGCACTTGATTGAGGCGTCTAGGCTCATTTTAGTGTCCATGAGGGTTTTTTGCTTTCCTTTTTTGTTTTGTTCTGTTTTTGTTTTACATCAACTATTTTACATGTTACATGTTACATATGTGTGTTTTTATGATGGTAATTGTGAGTATATACTTTATATACTTTATTTTATGCATTTATGCATTGATTGGTGTATTTACATTCATTTACACATCGATAAAAGCACAAGATTGGTTGGTGTATGTACAACCTTAGAAATATTTGGCAATTGTGATCTGCTTTCGAATCTTGGATTTTCCATGCATACATACTACTTGTCATCATAATAAATAAGAATAATAAAGTCTATATTTGGAAGAAGCCACGATTTTTTCCTGGACGTTCTCGGAGGAACTCAACTAAGCAAGTCAGCTTCTCAGATCATGACAGTGACCTGGAAGATGATACCCTTGCGTATACCATGTCCGAACATCCCATAGGTTCCATAGAACCGTCAGGTTCAATCAAATCTACTACAGATCGGTCACCGGGAAACCCTCAAAGATCCAGTCAAACCAAAAAGAAAAAAACATCCATAAAAAAGTCAGGAGAGGGGGCATGAAACACAGAAGTCGTGAAAGACACTCAGCACATGTAACGGATGAGAACCAGAAGATAGCCCTAAACGTCATCAACGTTTCAGAGAGAACTTTATTGAAAGAAGAATCTTATTTATTATCGAGAGGACTTGGATTTTGTCCTAATAGACACTTTGATTTGTTTGGAACTATTTTAGACGTTAATAGGTTTTCTCGATCTTTAACACTCAAGAAACATTTCTTGGACATTTCTCCCATAGACATTGAAGCTGAGGTTTCTTTTGACACCTGTGAGCGGGGTGAGTCTCCTGATTTTCCTTCACCTGTTAAGTTTTGTGATACTTGTGCATTATTGGATTTACAGGATCTTGCTATGGAATCTGATTCCTTCCCCCTTGACCCGATCGATGTTTCTCTAAAAATGTCATTTAAGACTAGATCCAATTTTTACCCTATCGAGTCAAGGGGCAAAAATGTGCATATCTATCCCCACGAGAGAGCCGCACACCTGGTGGGTCCCGGTGCTAACGGAGGGGGGGTGGGCGGTCACCCGCACGTCGCTCCTTTCCTCCCCACAAACTGGCATCTCTGCAACAGTGGCAGAGGATATCAGTCCACCCAGCTTGCTGCTTTTACTTGTTATTTTACTTTCTTTCGGCAGTGTTTCTATTGCAGCCAGCATTCTGCCCAGCTTTTTCTGTCATAGCGTTCTGCCGACATTTTCTGTCACAGCATTCTGCCGGCATTTTCTGTCATAGCGTTCTGCCAGCATTTTCTGTCATAGCGTTCTGCCCAGCATTTTCTGTCATAGCGTTCTGCCCAGCATTTTCTGTCTTAGCGTTCTGCCCAGCATTTTCTGTCTTAGCGTTCTGCCCAGCATTTTTCTGGCATAGCGTTCTGTCCAGCTTTTCTGTCATAGCATTCTGTGCAGCTTTTCTGTCATAGCGTTCTGTCCAGCTTTTCTGTCATAGCGTTCTGTCCAGCATTTTGTCATAGTGTTCTGTCCAGCATTTTTGTCATAGCGTTCAGTCCAGCTTTTCTGTCTTAGCGTTCAGTCCAGCATTTCTGTCTTAGCATTCGGTCCAGCATTTCTGTCTTAGCGTTCGGTCCAGCATTTCTGTCTTAGCATTCGGTCCAGCATTTCTGTCATAGCGTTCTGTCCAGCATTTTTCTGTCATAGCGTTCTGTCCAGCATTTTTCTGCCATAGCGTTCTGTCCAGCATTTTTCTGTCATAGCGTTCTGCCCAGCATTTTCTGTCTTAGCGTTCTGCCCAGCATTTTTCTGGCATAGCGTTCTGTCCAGCTTTTCTGTCATAGCATTCTGTGCAGCTTTTCTGTCATAGCGTTCTGTCCAGCTTTTCTGTCATAGCGTTCTGTCCAGCATTTTGTCATAGTGTTCTGTCCAGCTTTTCTGTCTTAGCGTTCAGTCCAGCTTTTCTGTCTTAGCATTCGGTCCAGCATTTCTGTCTTAGCGTTCGGTCCAGCATTTCTGTCTTAGCATTCGGTCCAGCATTTCTGTCATAGCGTTCTGTCCAGCATTTTTCTGTCATAGCGTTCTGTCCAGCATTTTTCTGCCATAGCGTTCTGTCCAGCATTTTTCTGTCATAGCGTTCTGCCAGCATTTTCTGTCATAGCGTTCTGCCGGAATTTTCTGTCATAGAGTCCTGCTGGCATTTTCTGTCATAGCGTCCTGCCGGCATTTTCTGTCATAGTGTTCTGCCGGCATTTTCTGTCATAGCGTTCGGTCCAGTATTACTATCTTGGCATTCAGTCCAGCATTTCTGTCATAGTGTTCGGGCCAGCATTTCTGTCTTAGCGTTCTACCCAGCATGTCTCTTTTAGCATTCTGCCTCAGGACTTCTGTCATAGCATTCTGCCCCAGGATTTCTGTCATAGCATTTCTGTCCCAGGGTTGCTGTCATAGTGTTCTGCCCCAGGGTTTCCGTCACAGTTTTTTGCCCCAGGATTTCTGTCAGTGTTCCGCCCCAGCATTCGGTCACAGTGTTCCACCCCAGCATGCTGCCCAGAATTTCTGTCACAGCATCTGCCCATGGTTTCTGTTATAGCATTTTCTGGCCCAGGATTTCTGCCATAGAGTTCTGTCCCAGCATTTCCGTCATAAGCGTTCAGCCCCGGCATTTCTGTCTTTGTGTTCTGCTCCAGCATTACTGTCTTTGCATTCTGCTCCAGCATTTCTGTCTTTGCGTTCTGCTCCAGCATTTCTGTCTTTTCGTTCTGCCCCAGCATTTCTGTCTTTGGGTTGCTGCCTGAGCATTTTCTGTCTTTGCGTCTCTGCCCCAGTATTTCTGTCAGTGTTCTGCCCCAGCATTTCTGTCTCGGGGTTCAGTCTCTATTCTGGCTCAGCGTTTCAGTCTTAGTATTGCTGTCATTACGTTTCTGCCCCTGGATTTCTGTCACTACTTTTCTGCATCAGCATTACGTGTCAGCATAATGTTTCTGTCATAGCGTTACTGTCATAGCGTTTCTGTCCTTGTGTTGCTGCCCAGCATTTCTGTCATAGCGTTTCAGCTTCGGTGTTCAGCCTCAGAGATTCTCAGAGGGGCGTTGTTCACTTATGGCATACTCTGTTAGTTTTCGTTTTTGTTGATTGTCATGTCGCATTGTATCTGTGTTCATGTTTGTACCTGGGTCAGTTAGCTAGGGCTCACATGTCACGTCTACAGATTCATGCGCGCTGAGGTTTCGTTTGTTAATTGGTTGTTGCCCACAATCTTCTTGCCAGTATACCATACGTCATACAATGCATGTTCATTCACCACATATATATGACTACCCACCATGGTCTGTAGGTACACTAGCCCTGATTTTTCAGTTAATTACCTGTCTCTGCGCTGCAGGTTACTTGGGCTCCCTTACCACTCACACAAGTGTGGGGGGGGGTGGGTCGTCGTCAGGTTCATTTACACGCAGTGGTCTTGACGTTTCTGCTCATGTTCTTATTCTCAGGTAGGCACAGAGGGGCGTTGTTGTTCTCATGTCTGGTTGTCTGTCATTTCTCTAGTTTGTGTTTTTCAGGTTGGGATATCTTGGCATCCATACCGATATGACCATGCTTGCACTCACTTCCATCAGCCCTGCCCATTGTTGGGGTTAGTTGATTGGTGCTGATGTCGTTTTGCCACTGGGCTCCCCCTTGGGTCAGAAGCATTTGTAAATTTTTCTTCAGTTGACATCCTGTGTAGAGGCCCTGGTTACCACCCATGGATGTATAGTCTCTCTCAGGGTGTGTGCTAAGCCATGTCCCCTTGACGGTCCTTGGGTGGTAGGTTTGGGCAAACATCGTCATGATTCTGGATTCCACTCTCTGCTCTGATCTTGTCTAGCATGTAAAAAAATAAAAACGGCCTTATCCGATTACACCATCACAGCCATCAGGTTTCCAGCATTTCGCACTCCTGCCAGTGGTCTTTTTGCACTCACCCTCTCACTTCCCCATACCAAGTATGGGTAGGCCAGGGATTGGGGGGGGGGCACATCATTGAGCTATTTCACTGGTGTCCGTTGAAGTATTTCGATCTTCTCGGCTATCATTTGCAGGGGTTCCTCGGTCCAGGTCTTGCTCCTTTCCCCCACGTATCCTCTCATTTCACAAGCAGTTCATTCTCATGTCTGGGTTGTCTCGGGTATCAGGCTCAGTCAAATTTTTCACCAATTGTTCGGTTTGGTTTCACAGGTTCTATAGGGGTTCCTTCTCATCACAAAGTCAGGAGTAGGGATGAGCTTCGTGTTCGAGTCGAACATATGTTCGACTCGAACATCGGCTGTTCGCCCGTTCGGCAAATTCCAAACGTTATGGGCCGTTCGTGCCAAATTCGTGTGGCACTCACTGCCCACAATGCACTGCAATGGCGCAGTGCATTGCTGGCTCATGCCTGTGGCCAATCATGGCTCTCCTCGCTGCCGGCGCTGTGATTGGCCAAGCATGCGGGGTCACAGTGCATGCTTGGCCAATCACAGCGCCGGCAGCGAGGAGAGCCATGATTGGCCACAGGCAGGATGCCTGTGGCCAATCATAGCTCAGGCTGTGTAGTACACACCCCACACTATATAAGGCCGCCAGCGCAGTGGCCTTGTGTAGTGTGTTGGCGTCTGTAGCAGTTAGTGGGTGTTCTGTGTACCTTCAACACAGTATACACCTATCGTTATCGGCTGATTTTTCTTTCTTGCTCTTCTGTAGTGGTTGTTGTCTGCGTGCCCTGACCGCAGTATACACCGCAATATTCACCTATATAGCTAGCGATATATCTATCTTTTATAATAGAGCTTGCAGTCAGTGTTATGAGATTGTTCGTGCTGTTTCTGTGCTCTGAACGCAGTATACACCGCTATATCCACCTATATAGCTAACTATCTTGCTCGTTTTAAATAGAGCTTTCAGTCAGTGTTAGGAGATTGTGCGTGCTCTGAACGCAGTATACACCGCTATATCCACCTATATAGCTAACTATCTTGCTCGTTTTAAATAGAGCTTTCAGTCAGTGTTAGGAGATTGTGCGTGCTGTCTGCGTGCTCTGAACGCAGTATACACAGCTATATCCACCTATATAGCTAACTATCTTGCTCGTTTTAAATAGAGCTTGCAGTCAGTGGTAGGAGCTTGTGTGTGCTGGCTGCGTGCTCTGATCTCTGAGGACTTCCAGAGTGGTGGAGGAAGAGAGGGAGCTGATGACTTCAGTAAGCCCAGGCCAGGTGCCTGTTTCTCAGCCTAATGAAGGACGTGGAGCCCCTAAGCTCCTGGAGCTCGTCAAGGAGGAGAGGTTGTTTTTGGAGAACCAGCTGGATCTTGCAGATTGGTCTCTGAGACAGCCAGGAGAGGATGCGGAGAAATCTGCAGACAGAAGGAAGAAAGCTAAAAGCTTAATTGTGAAGGCTTCCCGCAGCTACTGCGAGAAAATGAAGGTCCTGGCGGAGCTAAGGAACCGGAGAGACAGATCGGGTGTTGTAAAGAGACAGGAGTTCAAGACTGTGATAGACGGGTTGAAGAAGCAGTGCAACTTGATGGGTGAGCTGTTATCCAACCTGATTGACAGTGCTTCTAGTGAGAAAGAATTCCTATCTAATGTGGAGAAGGCGGTGAGAGTAGCGTGTGACGAGGGGTCCCAGGCAGGGAGACGCCGCAGACAGCATCTAGCCCCAAGCACAACGCAAGAGGAGGAAATGGCGGGTCCCTCTGAGGAGGCCACCCGTGAAGAGACAGAAAGAGTAGTGGAAGGAAAGATGGACGGTGAGAAACCAGTGAAAAAGACTGTGGGTGTGGGAAAGCCATTGACCTGCAAAGAGACAGTCCCAGTGCGTAAAGGTGCAGAGAAACCTGGAAAAGTGGAAAGTGTCCCTAAAGACAAAACGGGTAATCAGCCTGTGTGTGAGGCTGTGATCCCGGGTGGCGTTGTAGGTCCCAGTGAAGCAGAAGGAAAGCAGCAAAGGAACAAGAAAGACTCTAAAAAGGTGAAGACACCAGTGGTGCAGTTAACAAGACTGAAAGACAAACAAGAAATGGACTTACCTTGTATGCAGTCCCCAGTGATCCCGGGCGGTAGTTGTAAGCAGGGCATGCCGTCAGCAGAGCTGTCGGCTGCCACTGCTGCAAGCCGACCTCAGGGAGAGGGGAAGGGGGTTGGTGGTTGTAATGGTGGTGTAAAGAGCCAGGCCAGCTTGGCCGCCGCTGTGGGGAAGGTTACAGTGACGGCCGGCGGCAAGGCTCCTGGTGGTGCGGTAATGGCGGCTGCTGATAGCAAAACGCCATCTTTTCGCGGGCAAAAAGGCGGGTCTGTTGGGCGTGAGCCTAATGTAAAGACAATGGGGGAGGGTGACGCGCTTCCGGTAGGCGGATTGGCCTCTTGCGGGGTTGATTCAGGGCCGGAAGTGATGTCAGCGGGAGCGGAAGTTGGCCGTGGAAAGCATTTCCGGCCGGTGGTTAACACAGCTTCCGGTCCAGCGCTTCACGCAAATGTTGTTGACAGTTCTAATAATATGGATATGTCTGATAGTTTGGAACTTGGTCAGGGGATTGCATGGGGAGATTGCCCAATGGGGGAACTGGATGAGGGTAATCCAGCACTGGACTATATTAGAGGTCTAGAAGGATCCCAAAGTGAAGGAGGACAAGTTCCAGTAGACTCCTGCGGGGCTCATATGGAAGTAGAGTGGAAGGAGGTCTGGAACGCGCTTCTTTGTAGTTCAGAGGATGAGACCCCTTTAGGAAATCATCCGAGTGTAGAAGGGGTGGAGGGTAATGCTTCTCATGCTGGGGAGATAGGGGTGTCACCGTCTGCTCCCCCCTCTGTACCTGTGACAGGAGCCCCTCCCCCTGAGCCTATTTTGAGGGGTTCACCAG
Source organism: Lithobates pipiens (assembly GCF_037356315.1). Lineage (NCBI taxonomy): Eukaryota > Metazoa > Chordata > Amphibia > Anura > Ranidae > Lithobates > Lithobates pipiens. Next base: position 153,020,671 of record NW_027507758.1, on the reverse strand, counting down.
AGATAAGGTTACTAACGGCCTTAAGGGAGAAACGGTCTTATGCTAAAGTAGCAGGAGCAAATGTGGCTCTGGACCACATCTATCACCAGTTTGGGGCCGGGAATTTCCGGGTTCCCCTGGCTGATCAGTCCTCAGGGGCCAATTCTTGGTCAAGAGGGACTGGTGGTCCGGAGCGTAAGAGGAGAAATGTGGTACAGTTGCGTTGGGAGGGAGGTGGTCAGTGCCCCACTAGAGGCCAGGTGGTAGATATGGTCCTGTCCTTAGGTATTAAGGTAGAGGAACTTTATGCGGTGATTCACCCGTCTGGTTCCCCTGATTTTGATATCAGCTTCATGAACGCGGTCATCATGGAGCTGTTTATCACAGCCTTTGGCATGATTAGGGGAACCGATCCCTGGAAGGGGTTTCGGGTGATCCCTCTAAGTAGGCAGGAGGATATTAAAACTCTTACAATATTGGTAAGAAATGAGAGTTTGCCCCCAGAGGACATTGCGACTTGGTTGGGGAGATACGGCCAGTTGCAGTGTCCTCTAAACAAGTGTCGTGATGAGAAGGGGGTCTGGACTGGAGCATGGAACACTAGGATCAAGCTAAAAAGAGCTGGCAGCACAGTTGCGCATGTCCCGGGCAGTGCTTTTCTGGGAAGGGACAGGATCCTAGTGTTCTATCCAGGACAGCCCCGTCGGTGTTTTAGGTGTGGGTGCCCGACCCATTTGAGTGCTGACTGCACAGTGGTCCGGTGTATTAAGTGCAACAGGTTCGGGCACTCGGGGGAGGCATGTGATCAGATCTGCTGCAACCTCTGTGGCCAGATGGGACATCCATTTAGTAGATGCCCTAAGGCCTACAGAGGGGAAACAGCAGCTGGGAATAAACCAAACAGTAGTAAGGCTCCGCCTCCTGCTGGGCGGGGTCCTGGGAATAAAAAACAAAGTGCTGACCCTGAGGCTGGGGTGAGACGTGGGAAAACCCAGCCTCAGCAAGAAGGTAATATACCTCAGAAGGTTAAAGAGGTCAGGTCTGTGCCTGGGGAGGCTGCTCAAGCACCTGCAAATGAGGTGGAGGAAGAAGGGGTGGTTGGGCTTCCCCCCTCGGAGGGGGTGGTTCAGGTTCCAGCCCCCCAGTCTTCTGGTCCTGTTCCCCTCCCTCGGAGGCGGCGACCAGGTGGACGCCCAGTTAGGGTCTCCTCATCTGACTCTTCGGCAGGGGACAGTCAGACAGGGGAGGAGGAGATGGAGGTTTCGATGAAGGGTGCCCAAAAGCGCCCCAAGGAACAGTCTGATGAAGAGGGGGAGGTTAACTGGGTAACAGTTAAAAAGAAGAGTGGAAGAAGAAGAAAAAAAAGGCCCCACCCCTTGAGGTGGAATCAAGGCCCCAGTCAGGGTCTAGTAACAAAGGGGATGCTGCGCTTATACTCTTCTCTTCGGGAGAAGAGTATAGTGATGAGGATATGTAAAATTTTATTTCCTTGTATAGCCTAGTATTTTTGTAAGTTTGTATTATGTTCAAGTGGATGTAAACTAATGTTTGGTTTTCTTATGTAAAGTATTGTATATTTCGGTAGCAGTTTTGGATTAAAAAAATATCCACCTATATAGCTAACTATCTTGCTCGTTTTTAAATAGAGCTTGCAGTCAGCGGTAGGAGCTTGTGCGTGCTGTCTGCGTGCTCTGAACCCAGTATACACTGCTATATCCACCTATATAGCTAACTATCTTGCTCGTTTTAAATAGAGCTTGCAGTCAGCGGTAGGAGCTTGTGCGTGCTGTCTGTGTGCTCTGAACCCAGTATGCACAGCTATATCCACCTATATAGCTAACTATCTTGCTCGTTTTAAATAGAGCTTGCAGTCAGCGGTAGGAGATTGTGCATGCTGTCTGCGTGCTCTGAACCCAGTATACACCGCTATATCCCCCTATATAGCAAACTATCTTGCTCATTTTAAATAGAGCTTGCAGTCAGCGGTAGGAGCTTGTGCGTGCTGTCTGTGTGCTCTGAACCCAGTATACACCGCTATATCCACCTATATAGCTAACTATCTTGCTCGTTTTAAATAGAGCTTGCAGTCAGCGGTAGGAGATTGTGCGTGCTGTCTGCATGCTCTGAACCCAGTATACACCGCTATAGCCACATATATAGCAAACTATATTGCTCGTTTTAAATAGAGCTTGCAGTCAGTTGTAGGAGCTTGTGCGTGCTGTCTGCGTGCTCTGAACCCAGTATACACCGCTATATCCACCTATATAGCTAACTATCTTGCTCGTTTTAAATAGAGCTTGCAGTCAGCGGTAGGAGATTGTGCGTGCTGTCTGCGTGCTCTGAACCCAGTATACACCGCTATATCCACCTATATAGCAAACTATCTTGCTCGTTTTAAATAGAGCTTGCAGTCAGTTGTAGGAGCTTGTGCATGCTGTCTGCGTGCTCTGAACCCAGTATACACCGCTATATCCACCTACATAGCTCTTCTCTATTTGAGCCATCTGCCATCTGCAGGAGTTAGTGGAAGTTGTGTGTGCCTCCAGCACAATATACACTACCCAATTGCTGGTTTTCCCGACTCCCTTCAGGCCATTACCATGTCTGGAAGGCCAGCAAGGAGAGGCAGACAGGCGCGAGCCGATAAAAGAGGGCAAGCAGGCTCTGTGTCTAGAGACAACAGTGCTGGTCGTGGACGCGGTGCATTATCATCATCAGCACGTGGCCATGGGACACGCTTGTCCTTCTTTTCGGCAGCTGGACATGTTGAGCCGCAACATGCCAACGCCTTGGTAGAGTGGATGACCAAGCCCTCTTCATCCTCCTCATCCTCTCTCACCCAGGCTCAGGGTACTAGCAAAGCAGCTGCCAATGCATTGTCTTCCCTCCTCTCAATCTCCTGAACTCTTTGAGCACAGTGTTGGGTACATGCTCCATAGGATGCCCAGTGTTTTGTAGGCTCTGATGATGATACTCAGCTAGAGGAAGGCAGTAGCGTGAACGCAGAGAGAGGGGATGCTCAAGAAGGACAGCAATCTGGCAGTCATGTTCCACAAGCTGCAGCATACTGCCAGGTTTGCTCCAGCGATGAAGAGGGGATGATGAGGGCACTGACTCCATGTCGGTGCCTGGTAGGAGAGAGGAGGAGGAGGAGGAGGAAGCACATGTCCAACGAGGCAGGATGCCCTCCGGGGGCCAGCTTAGGGGCAGCACACCGACTGAATCAAACCGCAGAGCTCCGCCTGTGCAGGGCACTGCCCCTGCGCGTTATTCTAAAAGTTCTTTGGTGTGGGCCTTTTTTGAGACGAGTGCATCAGATCGCACCGCTGCTATTTGCAACATATGTCTCAAGCGTATCTCGCCTGGCCAAAACATCAGCCGCTTGGGCACCACATGCTTGACCAGACATATGTTGACCTGCAATGCAGCTCGTTGGCAAGCGTACCTCAAAGACCCACACCAAAAAACAAAGCGGACCTCTCCTTGCTCCTTATCAGCTGGGATCTCCAACCCCACTAGACCTTCAGTCCTCTCTGAAACCTGCTCTGAGAGGAATGAAGGTGTACAATTAGGTGTGTCACAGCCAAGTGCTTCCGGGCACTCTGCTAGCAGTACACCTACGTCCGATTATAGCAGGCAAATGTCCCTGCCCCAGCTGCTGGACCGGCGGAAGAAGTTCACTCCCAGCCATCCACATGCCCAGCAGTTGAATGCTAGCTTGGCTAAATTGCTAGCACTTCAACTGCTGCCTTTTCAGTTGGTAGACTCGGCCCCCTTCCGTGAGTTTGTACAATGTGCAGTTCCTCAGTGGCAGGTCCCCAAACGCCACTTTTTCTCACGGAAGGCGATTCCGGCTCTCTACCGGCATGTGGAAGGCAATGTCCTTGCCTCGCTGGACAGTGCGGTCAGCGGTAAGGTGCATATTACCGCTGACTCATGGTCCAGCAGGCATGGACAGGGACGTTACCTGTCTTTCACGGCCCATTGGGTCACTCTTCTGGCAGCTGGGAAGGATGCAGAACAAGGTGCAGTACTTTTGGAGGTTGTTCCGCCACCACGCCTCCAAAATGCTACTATTGGTTGTGACACACCTCTCTCCTCCACTCCCTCCTCTTCTTCTTCCTCCATGGCCTCTTCCAGTGCTCTGTCCTCAGAACCAGCGGTGCTCCATAGGCATTCCAGGGGCTACGCAAGTACGCAGGCAAACGATGCCATGCCGTGCTTGCGCTGGTTTGTTTGGGGGACAGGAGCCACACTGGGGCGGATGTTTTGTCAGCTCTGCAGGGGCAGGCCGAGAGGTGGTTGACGCCACGCCAGCTTAAGCCAGGAATGGTGGTTTGCGACAATGGCACAACCTCCTCTCCTCCCTCCGACAGGGACAACTGACCCATGTGCCCTGTGTAGCTCACGTCCTTAACCTGGTGGTGCAGCGGTTCTTGGGCAGGTACCCAGGCTTACAGGATGTCCTTAAGCAGGCCAGGAAAGTCTGTGTGCATTTCCGACGATCATTTAATGCCTGTGCTCGGCTGGCTGAGCTCCAAAAGGAGTTGAACCTGCCCAAGAACCGCCTTATATGTGACATGCCCACCAGGTGGAACTCAACGTTTATCCATGCTGCAGCGGCTGCACACACAGCAGAGGGCCATCAATGAGTACCTGTGCGACTACGGCACCAGGACAGGGTCAGGGGAGCTTGGTTTTTTCTCACCACGCCAGTGGGGCATGATCAGCGATGCATGCACTGTCCTGTCACCGTTTGAGGAGGCCACAAGGATGGTGAGCAGTGACAGTGCATGCATCAGTGACACTGTACCTCTTGTCCACCTCTTGGAGCATACTCTGCGTGGAATAATGGACAGGGCACTTGAGGCAGAACAGAGGCAGGAAGAGGAGGACTTCCTTGCCTCTCAAGGCCCCCTTTATCCAGACAGTGTTCCTGCTGTGCCAACCATCACACAGGAAGAGGATGAGGAGGAGGAAGAGGAGGAGGAGGATGATTGTGTCAGCATGGAGGTGGAGGCTGGCACTCAGCATCAGCAGCAGCAGCAGTCTTGTAGGGATGATTTACAGTCCCAAGAAACCCGTGGACTTGTACGTGGCTGGGAGGAGGTAGCTGCGGATCATGTTGTCCTTAGTGACCCAGAGGACTCTGGACCGAATGCCTCAGCTAACCTACGCTGCATGGCCTCCCTGATCCTGCAAAGCCTGCGGAAGGATCCTCGTATTCTTTGGATCAAGGAGAGGGACCATTACTGGCTGACCACTCTCCTTGATCCATGGTACAAGGGTAAGGTTGCCGACCTTATCTTGCCATCGCAGAGGGAGCAGAGGATGAGACATCTCCGGGAGGCCTTGCAGAAAGGTCTGTGCAACGCGTTCCCAGAGACTGGGAGCTTACAAACTCCTGGTCCTGGACAACATGTTGTTGAGGCATCAGTCAGAAGGAGCGGTGGAGAAGGTGGCCGTCTGACCGATGCTTTCAGACAATTTTTTAGTCCGCAGCCCCAAGGTATGATCGGTTCCAGCAACCATCGCCAGCGTCTAATTTACATGGTGCAGGAATACCTAGGGGCAAGGTCAGACTTGGACACCTTTCCCACCGAAAATCCTGTGGCTTACTGGGTCTTGAGGATGGATCACTGGCCAGAGCTTGCACAGTATGCAATTGAGCTACTGGCCTGTCCTGCATCCAGCGTTCTTTCGGAACGCACCTTCAGTGCTGCTGGTGGCTTTGTTACCGATCACAGGGTGCGCCTGTCCACCAAATCAGTTGATCGACTGACCTTCATCAAGATGAATCAGTCTTGGATCACCCACAGCTACCAAGCACCTGAAGCTGATGTAACCGAATCATTTTTGTTGAAATATCCCATCCCTTCAAGACTGCCTATGCTGATGCTGAGTGACTGTCCTGTTATGTTGATTGTCTATCCTCTTCCTCCTCCACTGATATGTTGGAAGAACATTTCTGGTTCTGGGTGATGCCATCAGCCCAATTTTTCTGCCCCTGTTTAACAGGGGCATTTAATTACAATTTTTGATGCAATGCTTTGCAGCAGGGCTAATTCCTGCACTACAACTAGAGTATATGGGAGAGGTTGCAGTGTGGTGGCACCAGTGCCTAAGGCCCAATTTTTCTGCCCCTGTTTAACAGGGACATGTAATTACAATTCTTGATATAATATTTCACAGGAGGGCCCGTTCCTGTGCCCACCCAGAGTAACTGTGAGGACTTATAGTGTTGTGGCACCAGCACCACAACCACCAAAGGTCAATTTTTCTACCAATGTTCAACAATGGCATGTAATTACAATTCTTGATATAATCGTTCACAGCAGGGCGCTCCAGCGCCCACCAAGAGTCACTTTGAGGGCTTACAATGTTGTGGCAAAACCAACACCTTGTTCCGCCATTTCTGCAGAGCATATAGGGCAAGCCCCTACTTTCAAACATCCAACTTACAAACATCTCCTACTTGCAAACCGAAGGAGACAACAGCAAGTGAGATGAAAAAAGACGGACGGCAAAACAAATTATACAGGGGTGATAACCCTTCCCTATGTTTTCCAAAAAGCTTAAAAATAGTTTTTTTGACTGGAGCTACACTTTAAAAATGTACCAGTTGAAAATTACAAGCAGATTCAACTTAACACAACAAACCTACACAGTCCCTGTCTTGTTTGCACCGCCTATATACTGCTGTTCTGAGTATATAGGGCCTGGGGGCCACACGCATTTCCTTTTTTTAATATGGGTACGGGGTTCCCCTTAATATGCGTACAAGACCCAAAGGGGCTGGTAATGGGCAGGGAGGGCTACCCATGCCATTTTTCTCAATGATTTTCAACCATATTGCAGGAACCAGATATAACATTAAAACCGCAAGCAGTTTTAAATGACGTTATTTCCGTTAAATGTCATTTTGTGCAGGGACTGTTCTAAACACGGGAAACACGTGGCACTTCACAGGCATACTACAGACACCCCCAGGCACGATATTTAAAGGAATATTTCACTTTGTTTTCCCTTTAATCGTCATTAAAATCAGTGCTCCTGCCAAAACGGACATTTTTAAAAACATTTTAGGCATTGACCCATGTCCCCTGGGGCAGGAGCCAGGTCCCCAAACCCTTTTTAGGACAGCATCTTGCATATTAGCCGTTAAAATTAGCACTTTTAATTTTGAACGTTCGAGTCCCATAGACTTCAATGGGGTTCTAAAGTTCGTACGAATTTGGGGTCCGTTTGAAAGTTCTGGTGCGAACCGTGGGGTGTTCGGCTCATCCCTAGTCAGGAGTCCATGGGTTTCTCTTGTCACAGCGGATACTTACTGTTGTCATCGGGGCATCCGGGCTATTATTATACGTGTTGGCTAATACCTTCCCTTCTTCACGTAAATTTGTGTCTTTTTTGCCCTCTTTTCAGGCGTACTGACCAGCTAGGCCAAGGTACACCTCAGGCCTTGGTTTTTGGGTATATCGTATTTCCCGCTTAAAGACTCTGACCACAAGTGTAAAGGCTGTCCAGAGAGGGCTATTTAATCCTCCTCCTCTGTCAGGGCCAGTGTTGTCTGCTTTCAGAACATATATAATATTTGTGGGTTTTCTGTAATCTTCAGGCCTAAAATTATTTTTTTAACATGTGTGCAAAAAACGAAAAACAGCTCTGGCAATGAAAGGCTTAAAAGAGGCCTATCAAATGACAGGAAAAATGGAAAATGCCGCAAAAATAAATGCTGCAAAAATAAATGCTGCCAGTAAAATGTTTTGATGCCAAAGTTTGTTGCAAAGACTTACAACCTGGTAATAAAGTGCTTCTCTGCAATTTGGGACCCTCAGCCAAAAATAAGTTAGCTGATCGCTGGAGAAATTAGTTGTTTGAAATGATATAAAAACGACCTAGAATTCAAGTCTACAGGATTCGAGGACCTAAGGGTCAGATAAAAGCCTGGCATAGGAATCGCTTGCTTCCAGTACCTCAAGTTTCTACTGCTGATGAGAAGCCACAATCGGATATTTCTACAGATTCTAATTATGTGCCTTGTGCAGACAGTGGAGAGCAGAGAGATGACAGTGACTGGATTACAGCTCCACCAGAGTCTACTGTATAGGCACCTTCACCTGTTACTGATGGGGTCCTCCCTCAGAGGGGAGGTCTGAACCCAGCTACTCCTGTTTTTGAACCAATGGCCCAAAACGTTGTGCCTACAGTTCCAGGCATGCTTGGAGCACCAAGTTTTCCCACTAATGCTGTCCCAGAGTTATCTGAGCTAATGCCTGAAAGCTTGAGGTGAGGAGATCGTGTTTGACGACCCCCGCCAATGTTTACTTATGGAACCTTGGGAAGACCCTGCTATGCTGTACAGAACTATGTCTTGATAGACATGATTGCAGCTCATTCTAAACTGGTCAGCATGATGCCTATTTGTTACTAACCATATTTTCTTTGCAGCTGATGTCTGTAATAGATTGTTTCTAGAGAAGTGGTCTGCAGAAGGCGACAACAATGTTAACTTTTGCTATGTTTTGTTATTTTATGTGTATATCCTTGCCGGTGTTGTGCCGATAAAGGTCCCCCGTTGTATAATGCCCACCCTGTACTGCGCAGGCACAGCGCTTGCACATTACGGAGCTCGATGGAGCTGCCAAAAATCTCCGAACATGAACAGCTGTTGATTTGCTATACACGGCGCCTGCACAATCAAGACGTCATTGTGCCACATGCTACGGCATGCTCTCGATGCTCATGCAACTCTGCAAGGGTGCGGATGCATACAAAAGAGACCGCATTATGGGTAGAAATCATACGATGGGGGTGGAATTCTCAAAGGGACAGGTATTATTGAGAAGCGTGTATGGGGCAGATGCCTACAGAAGAGGTCATATTTTACAATGATGGGCAGAGCTGATAAGGGTGGGTAGTTCAATGTTGATGGATGGGTTACATACATAACACAAGGAATTATTATACTTTCCAGAGTAAATTTTTATTATGCTTATATCTTAACCCCTTCACCACAGGGTGGCTACAGGGGATGCATTTAAACATGTATTATGGATAGATGTATACAGCGGTCATGTATTCATGTATTGGTGGGATGGATAGATGGATGGATACAGTAGTCATGTATTGGTGGGATGGATGGATGGATGCATACAGCGGTCATGTTTTGGAGGTAAAACATTAAAATCCGCACTGATACTGTGGCAAATTGCTTGTGTTAGGTAGTTAAATAAGTCCTGCCAACCCACCCATCAACATTGCAAACCCCACCCTTCAGTTGTGTAAACATGCCTCGCAAAGACATGTAGTTTATTGAGAAAACCACCTCCAACTTATCAGCTCTGCCCATCATTGTAAAATGTGGTCTCTTCAGTAGGCATCCACCCTTTACACACTTCTCAATAATACAGCCGCCCCTTTGAGAAATCCACCCCCATCGTATGAGCTCTGCCCATCATGCGGCCTCTTCTGTATGCATCCGCCCCTTGTAGAGTTCAATGAATAATGCACCCACCCCTTGCAGAGTTGCACAATGTAATCTTAATTGCACAGGCGCCATGTACAGCTGATCAACAGCTGTTCATGTTCAGAGACTTTCGGCGGCTCCTTTGTCCTCCGTACTGTGCAATCACTGTGCCTGCGCATTAGAGGGTGGACATTATCCAACGGGGGACCTTTCTCATCAGAACACCAGGTCAGAAGGAGTTTCAGCAGGGGGAGAATGTAGTGATGTGCTCTCTCTCTCTCTGCCCCGAGGATGAGGTCATCAAGAAGAGCAGAGGTATGGCAAGGATTATTGGGTAGGTGTGGAGGAGGAGAGAGCACAATGCGAGAACAGTGTATTCCTGCTGAGAGAGCATAGACTGTAAGTTCCTGCAGCTTCCCCTCACTGAGACATATATAGACACTGTTAACGATTTCATTTTCCTGCTTGGAAAATACCTTATGTTGGATGGTTCACTGAATATTATTTCTTCAATACATGGACTTTCAAATACAATTCTGTGTGGATTACTGTTTATATGGATGATACATTTCTTGATTTCACTTGCTATTCACAAGCTCCAATTGAGCGAAGGCACTAGCACTTGTAAGTTCGTTCGTAAGTCCGTTCGTTTTGAACGTGATGATGTAAATGGGACTAAACAAGGAAGCTCAATAGCCAGTAGCCAATAGCTTCCCTTACGTCGTATTTGGTCTGTCGGACCAGCACACAGACGAACAGGTTTCCCAATTTTAGTCTGTCGAAATTGAGTCCGTCAGATAGATTTGAAACATGTTCAATTTCTAGGTCCGTCTGATTTATTTTTAGAAAAACAATTGGACTAGCCCACACACGATCGGATTGTCCGAAGGACTAATATCTTCAGACCTAGTCTGCCGGAAAGTCCAGTCGTGTGTACGTGGCATTAGAGATCCTGTCATAATCACACATATTATAAAGACTCTGCTCCTAAATACTATACAGGTGGTACCATCATACCTTCAGTAGTTGCAGAGAGTGAAAAGAATAGTGCTACAGATGAAATTAAGACAATGGAAAACATGACAGCAGCTCTCTGTGGGAGGGAAGATCAGTTCAGAGATATATGATTGCCATGGATGACCTTCACATCCTCATCTCGTTCAAAAGTTTTTATTTTATGTTAAAATAAATTACATGTACAGAATATAAGACAAATTATGTGTGACATCCTCATCTCAATATACTATAATATACTCTTTGTACATAGTTGAATATGGTTCATTAGAAACAATAATTGTAGGTTTCCTTTGGGGGAAGGGGTATGGGTGTAGACAGTGCGGAGCTTCCCGTCCCTTATTTTCTGTATTTGTTTTTATTGTTCTCAAACTCCTTTTTTTTTGTTAATGTTGTGTTGTTTTTTGATGATAAAGTTATAGGAAAAAGGACAAAGAAAGTAAAAAGCAAAAAACTCATTGTCTGATGTGGATCATGCGGTCCATGTCTTTATTTGATATGATACTTGCTCCAGGTGCTTACTGGATCTAAATAAGTGGCTAGATTAAGTTGAAATGTTTGATTAGCTGTATCCCAGAAGTTTACTTTCTTTTTTTGTTTTTTCTTCTGTTTTGATGTTAGGGTTAATATAATAATTGTGCCTTTCCCTGGAATCTAAACCTGAAAAGGTCAGCCTGGGAATGTTTTTCTAAATTGTAACAATAGTTGATTTTCCAGATTCTACACTTTCTGCTGGTACTTGACATATGTAATGTTCTCCTGTGCTGCTGTAATTGTCAAATGATTGTGGTCTTCATGGAAGAATTGCAGCCAAACAGCCATACCTTCAACGTTGAAACAAGGTTTAAGCCCCGTACACACGGGCCGAATGTTGGGCAGCATGGGTCGGCCTGTGATCACTGCGGCCAGTCTGACACGGCATGACCGAAAAAAGTCTGCTGACCAGCTCCCGATCACCCAATGGCTGATAGCACTGACTGGAGTGTTCTGGCGGGGGGCCGTCCCCTTGTCGGAACACAATAGAACAGCAGGGGAGATCACTGCACTTACATCAGATTGTTAGTACAGTGGCTCCAACCTGAGCTGTCAGTTTTGGTTTGTTCAGCCTGCTGGGTAAACTGGCAGTGTGTACTAGACTTAAGAGACTTAACTATGCATGAAAACTGCAGAAAAATGCCAGCAGGTACTCTGGACTGATAAGTCAAAATGTATAATTTTTGACTGTATCGGGAGGCAGTTTGTTCACTGAAGGGCTGGAGAGCATTACCATAATGCGTGTCTGCAGGCATCAGTGAAGCATGGTGGATGTTCCTTAAAAGTTTAGGGCTGCATTTCTGCAAATAGAGTTGGAGATTTGGTCAGGATCAATGGTGTCTTTAATGCTGAGAAATACAGACCGGTACTTATCCATCATGCCATACCATCAGGGAGGTGTGTGATTGGCCCCAAATGTATTCTGCAGCAGGACAATGACCCCAAACATACAGCTGATGTCATTAAAAACTATCTTCTAAAGAAGAACAAGGAAGTATTGGTTTGGTCCCCACAGAGCCCCCATATCAATATCATCAAGTTTGTCTGGGATTGCATGAAAAAACAGAAGGATTTGAGACAGCCTACATTCACAGAAGATCTGTGCTGAGATCTCCAAGATGTTTGGACAACTTATCTGCCAAGTTCCTTCAAAAACTGTGCAAGTGTACCTAGAAGAGTTTATGCTGTTTTGAAGGCGCTGTTTTGAAGGCAAAGGGTGATCACACCAAATATTGATTTGATTTGGATTTCTCTTCTGTGCATTTACTTTCCATTTTGTTAACTGATTTAAAAAAATGATTAACCAGTGGGGGCTGGTGCTCCATTTTTCATCCGCCCACCAGCACCGCACTTACCCAATCTAGGTCCTGGACACTTTTGGCACCTTCCTGCGTCTCCTCCTCCTCGGCGGCTTCATCCTATGTCTCACAGTCTTCATGGCTGTTTCCTCCTCGGTGGCTTCCCTCCTCCTTCCCTCAGCGGCCAATACGATCGCTTCTCCTCTTGGCCAATTGGGTCTTAAGACCCGCTTCCTGATTGGCTGGGAGGAGAATCAGGAAGACAATAGCGAATTATAATTTGCTATTGTCACACAACTGGGTGGGCTCAGGGAGCAGTGCTCTGCGCCCCAAGCTCACCCTTTTTTGAAGCCAATTAGAGCCTCAGGCTCTAATCGTGTGCTGCTAAAAAAAAAAAAACATTGGAATCCATGTGTCTGGTACCCTGCATGGACATTAGGGGCCTGTTGTATGGATTAGTGGGTCGGCTGCCATTGCTATTAACACTTCTATTTCTGAAAGCATTATTTATATATATATATATATATATATATATATATATATATATATATATATATATATATATATATATATATAGTGGTGCACCGCAATTTCGGCAGCTGAAGCATATCTGTTAGAAATAGTGTTTTATGCATTTTGCTGAAATAAAAAAAAGGTACAGATAAGGTGCTGATAATTGTGCAATGCACAGTAGCAGTGGCTGCTCCGCCGGGTGATGTCACTCGCTGTGTGGAATCCATGTGTCTGATGCCCTGCATGGAGATTAGGGGCCTGTTGTATGGATTAGTGGGTGGGGCTCCTGCACCCCTGTGCCCCTTATGGGCGGCTGCCATTGCTATTAACACTTCTATTTCTGAAAGCATTCTTAATTTACAGCATTTTTTGACACCTGCCTAAAAATTTCTGAACGATGGGTAGCCAGTCCATTTACACATTAAAATGGAGCTCTTTAGGGCTGGTACAATAGAACTTAAGAAGCATAACTAGAATTTTCAAGGGCTCTGTGCAAGAAGCCATGAAGGGCCACTGGTCCCAAGCCCCCTCCCTCTGAGCCCGGCCCCCTTTACTCTTAGGCCGCGTACACACGCGGGGACTGTTCGCTCAACTTTGTTCGTCAAACAGTTTCAGCGGACAGTCCGCTCAAAATTAGCATGGACGGACTTGGCCACACACGACGAACGAACAGTCCGCTGAAACCGTGCGCGATGACGTGAACGGCACGTACGACGGGACTAGAAAACGACGTCCTATACACTGCAATGCAACCTTCGGCGTGTAAATTCTTTCTGAGCATGCACGAGACTTAGTTTGACGAACAAGCCTACACACGGGCGGACTGTACACTCAAACCAAGTTTCAGCGGACAGTTTTACGGAATTTCCGGAAAACTTTGTTCGTCAGACTGTCCGCTGAAACTGTCCGCTGAAGCCTACACACGAGCGGACTGTCCGCCGAAACACTGTTCAGCGGACAAAGTTGAGCGAACAGTCCCCGCGTGTGTACGCGGCCTTACTGTGGGGCTCTTTATTACGACCCTGCAGTGGAAATTTTTCACATGTTCTGCAGCGGACCCCCTTCCTGCCATCTTGGAGAACCCCCCAGGGTGGTGGAACACCAGAGCCTGGTCAAAAGTGCAACCTTTGCAATCCTGGTAGTTCCCCCACGGGGTGAAATACTCTGCAGTGTCATGGGATCAGTGGAATGCGCTGTAGTGTATCATGTGATGGGTGGAATACTCTGTAGTGTATCATAGGGTGGGTGGAATACTCTGCAGTATGTTATGTGATAGGTTGAAATAGTCTGCAGTGTGTCATGGGATGGTTGGAATGCTCTGCACACATACTGTATACAGACGTACAAACAGATATAAAAACACACGCACAATCACACGCACAATAACAAATACACATACGGTCACAATCACATACACACATGCGCACACACACACACACACACACACACACACACACACACACTGTGTGCGTGTGTTTATATACATATATATATATATATATATATATATACAGTGGTGTGAAAAAGTGTTTGCCCCCTTCCTCATTTCCTGTTCCTTTGCATGTTTGTCACACGTAAGTGTTTCGGAACATCAAACCAATTTAAACAATAGTCAAGGACAACACAAGTAAACACAAAATGCAATTTGTAAATGAAGGTGTTTATTATTAAAGGTGAAAAAAAATCCAAACCATCATGGCCCTGTGTGAAAAAGTGATTGCCCCCCTTGTTAAAACATACTATAACTGTGGTTGTCCACACCTGAGTTCAATTTCTCTAGCCACACCCAGGCCTGATTATTGCCACACCTGTTCACAATCAAGGCATCACTTAAATAGGAGCTGCTTGACACAGTAAGGTCCACCAGAAGATCCTTAAAAGCTACACATCATGCCGAGACCCAAAGAAATTCAGGAACAATTGAGAAAGAAAGTAATTGAGATCTATCAGTCTGGAAAGGGTTATAAAGCCATTTCCAAAGCTTTGGGAATCCAGCGAACCACAGTGAGAGCCATTATCCACAAATGGCGAAGACATGGAACAGTGGTGAACCTTCCCAGGAGTGGCCGGCCGCCCAAAATTACCCCAAGAGCGCAGCGACGACTCATCCAAGAGGTCACAAAAGACCCCACAACAACGTCCAAGGAACTGCAGGCCTCACTTGCCTCAGTTAAGGTCAGCGTTCATGCCTCCACCATCAGGAAAAGACTGGGCAAAAATGGCCTGCATGGCAGAGTTCCAAGGAGAAAACCACTGCTGAGCAAAAAGAACATCAAAGCTCGTCTCAATTTCTCCACAACACATCTTGATGATCCCCAAGACTTTTGGGACAACATTCTGTGGACCGATGAGACAAAAGTGGAACTCTTTGGAAGGTGTGTGTCCAAGTATATCTGGCGTAGAAGGAACACTGCATTTCATAAAAAGAACATTATACCAACAGTAAAATATGGTGGTGGTAGTGTGATGGTCTGGGGCTGTTTTGCTGCTTCAGGACCTGGAAGACTTGCCGTGATAAAAGGAACTATGAATTCTGCTGTCTACCAAGAGATCCTGAAGGAGAATGTCCGACCATCTGTTCGTGTACTCAAGCTGAAACGAACTTGGGTTCTGCAGCAGGACAATGATCCTAAACACACCAGCAAGTCCACCACCGAATGGCTGAAGAAAAACAAAATGAAGACTTTGGAGTGGCCTAGCCAAAGTCCTGACCTGAATCCTATTGAGATGTTGTGGTATGACCTTAAAAAGGCCGTTCATGCTCGAAAACCCTCTAATGTAACTGAATTAGGACAATTCTGCAAAGATGAGTGGGCCAAAATTCCTCCAGGACGCTGTAAAAGCCTCATTGCACGTTATCGCAAACGCTTGGTTGCAGTTGTTGCTGCTAAAGGTGGTCCAACCAGTTATTAGGTTTAGGGGGCAATCACTTTTTCACACAGGGCCATGATGGTTTGGATTTTTTTTCACCTTTAATAATAAACACCTTCATTTACAAATTGCATTTTGTGTTTACTTGTGTTGTCCTTGACTATTGTTTAAATTGGTTTGATGTTCCGAAACACTTAAGTGTGACAAACATGCAAAGGAACAGGAAATGAGGAAGGGGGCAAACACTTTTTCACACCACTGTATATATACACACCTCAGCTGAAGCATATCTGCTAGAAATAGCGTTTTCTCTATTTTGCCAAAATAAAAAAAAAGTTGCAGATAATGTGCTGATAATTGTGCATGCACAGTAGCAGTGGCACCTCCGCCGGGTGATGTCACTCGCTGTGTGGCCAGCGTGCATGTTCCGTGCGGCTGAGACTCTGAAATCGGAAGCACATTCCCCGCGGCTGAGACTCAAGAGTCGGGAGCACTTTCCCTGTGGTTGGGACTAGTGGGCACCATGTGCACTGTCCCTCCTACTATACTAAGTGAGCATTGCCGCTGGAGATCTTTCCAACTCTCTCTCTCACCCAACTTTACATTGACATCCAACTAGAAATAAAATGCAATACACAACATTGATTGCATGCTAGTTAGAGAGATATTTAGTAGTAGTATGGTCCTAGTACTACTACTATGCTAACAGGGTAGTGCATGTTTAAAATGCTATTTAGAAAGAGATAGCATTCAGTATTGTGTTTGTTATACTATAAAGTGACTAGAAAAAGTATTCATACCCCTTGAAATTTTACACATTTTGTCATGTTATAACTAACATTTGTAAATGTATTTTACGGGGATTTTATGTGACAGACCAGTGATGGTGAACCTTGGCACCCCAGATGTTTTGGAACTACATTTCCCATGATGCTCATGCACTTTGCAGCGTAGTTCCAAAACATCTGGGGTGCCAAGGTTCACCATCGCTGTGATAGACCAACACAAAGTGGCACATAATTGTGAAGTGGAAGAAAAATGATAAATGGTTTTCAAAAGTTTTTACAAATATGTGAAAAGTGTGGCATGTATTTGTATTCAGCCCCTCTGAGTCAATAGAACCACCTTTCTCTGCAATTACAGCTGCAAGTCTTTTTGGGGATGTCTCTACCAGCTTTGCAAATCTTGAGAGTGACATTCTTGCTCATTCTTCTTTGCAAAATAGCTCAAGTTCTGTCAGATTGGACGGAGAGGGTCTGTGAACAGCAATTTTCAAGTCTTGCCACAGATTCTCAGCTGGATCTAGGTCTGGCCTTTGACTGGGCCATTTGAACACATGAATATGCTTTGATCTAAACCATTCCATCGTAGCTCTGGCTGTATGTTTAGGGTTGTTGTCCTGCTGGAAGGTGAACCTCCACCCCAGTCTTTTGCAGACTTTAACAGGTTTTCCTCTAAGATTGCCATGTATTTTGCTCCATCCATCTTTCTATCAACTCTGATCAGCTTACCTGTCCCTGCTGAAGAAAAGCATCTCCACAACATGATGCACCATGAGGATGGTGTGTTCAGGGTAATGTGCAGTGTTAATTTTCCGCCACACATAGCGTTTTGCTTTTAGGCCAAAAAGTAAAATTTTGGTCTCATGTGACCAAAGCACCTTATTCCACATGTTTGCTGTGTTTCCCACATGGCTTCTCATAAACTGCAAATGGGATGTCTTATGCATTGCATTTCAACAATGGCTTTCTTCTTACCACTCTTCCATAAAGACAAGATTCGTGGAGTGTGCGACTAGTAGTTGTCCTGAGCTGTGAATCTCTGCAGCTCCTCCAAAGTTACCATGGACTTCTTAGCTGCTTCTGTTTTAGTATCAAACAGAGCAAACAGAAGCCCCAGTGTTGGCTTATGCAGACCCACAAAAGCCACACATTCTGCATGTAGATGCCAGCTATGATGGATTAGGAGCAGTCCTTCATCAGGAGTACCCAGAGGGACTAAGGCATGTTGCTTATATCAGTCACAGTCTAAGCCCAACAGAAAATAATTATCTTGTTCACAAACTGGAATTTCTTGCTCTGAAGTGGGCTATTGTTGAAAAGCTGCATGATTGGGAGCTGGTGAAGAGCCCCTCCTTCCCTCCCGTCCGTCCCAGGTGCTTGTACTGTATGCGATGTGACATCACCTGGGACGGACGGGAGGGAAGGAGGGGCCAGCGGGGAGCAGTGCGCCGTATTGTAATCGGCATGATCGCGGCATGTGATACGGGCACAGCCGCTTCAAGTGGCCGAGACCGGGCCCCTAATGACCTCGGGCCCTCGGGCGGCGCCCGAGTGACCGACTGGTCAGTCCGCCCCTGTGCCCCACTGCTTTAGGGGTATCAGATTAAATGGATATTCTATAGATAGGCAACCCCTATCCTCATATTGATTAGTGGTTCCAAATTAATAATAACTACTGCAGTAGGGAACAGACACAAAAGATACGCTCAGCATCTTTCCAAATAACCATTCTCCTTTATTATGACGCATTTGAAGGTTTTTATACACATGATTACGTAGGTATCACATTAATATTACAATTGTACATTTATGGTAACAAAGGGTGTTACATAGGCAGGCTAATTCTAATCAGGACTCAAAAGAATGCAAAACATGTACTGAAAACATTATTAGTGCTGTGTGTACAGTGAGGACATTGTGCAATACATATAAAATAGAATGCAATTATATACAGAACATACAAATTTCCATTACACAGAAAACATCCAGCTGCAAGAGAAAGACATGACCCTTCTACAAAAGAGAGATCCAGTAATCAAGCATGTTAGAGAATCTGTTTTCCGCAAAGATCCTGATTACATGAGAAAAACCCTACCTGAGTAGAGTACCTACTATCTTAAGGAATGGGATAAACTCAAAATAATCAAAGGAAATTTTATACAGGGTATATTTGTTCCATGATTATCCTGGAAGGAGACAGCTAGTGCTCCCTCAAGTCTACAGAAAATCTATTTTGAGAAGTTTGCATGACCAACATGGGCATCTAGGAATCGAAAAAACGTATGGACTAATCCAAGACTGGTTCTTTTGACCACAAATGAGGCAATCAGTTGTGGACTATTGCCGCCTTGTGTGAGATGTCTGCAATGGAAAACACTGCTTACTCATGCTGCTCTATGTAACACTTGAAAAGTTCTGGTCCAATGGATTTAGTGTGCAGGGACTTTTTGTGTATTGACAATAACAGCAGTGGAGTGGGAAATATTTTGATTGTGACTGATCACAATACTCAATATACTCAAGGCTATCCCGCCAAAGATCAAAAAGTAGTAACTGTAGCTAAAGTGTTGTGGGAGAAGTGTTTTGTTCATTATGGATTGCCAAATCAACTTCACTCTGACCAGAGGTGGGACTTTGAAAGTAAAGAGCTGTTAACATTGCTTAACATCGACAAGAGCTGCACCACGCCTTATCATCCACAGGGTGATGCTCTCCCTGAACGTTTCAATCTCACCTTATTGAAAATGTTGGGTACGCTCCCTAATGGTGCTAAGCAAACCTGAAGCTGACGTGTTGGAGCTATGGTACATGCCTACAATTATACTAGATATGAATCAATTGGTTTCTCTCCTTATTTTCTCATGTTGCAGGCACCAGGATTGTGTGAGAAACTTACAGGCAGACTCCTGCCTGTCAGGTAAGAGCATTCCTGGTTCCACTGCCACTGCATCACTCGCACACCCCTCTGGTACCGTTCCCCCTATCCCCCCCTCCCTATGCCGCGCCCCTCCATGCTTACTGTGCTTCCCTTGCCCATCGACAGTGCTGGGATCTCCATGGAAGGTTCTTTGCAAAAAAATAAAGCCAAGCACAGAAAATCCCACCCCAAAAAAAATTTGC
The DNA here is from genome assembly GCF_037356315.1 of Lithobates pipiens. Classification (NCBI taxonomy): domain Eukaryota; kingdom Metazoa; phylum Chordata; class Amphibia; order Anura; family Ranidae; genus Lithobates; species Lithobates pipiens. The sequence continues at coordinate 153,001,091 of NW_027507758.1, read as the reverse complement.
ATATACATATGATTGAACGTAAACGCATGCGTCGGGGCCCTTACGCGTGAAAATGTCAATTGAGATACACATGTTACATATTACCACATACGCTTGAGTGAGAGTAATAATTCTAACACCAGACCTTCTCCATAAAACTAAACTGGTACCTGTAGGGAGCTTTTGAAGCGCCACCCATAGAAAATATAGGTTACTGAAGTTTGTTGCCATTTCACAGGTGCACATAAATTTAAGGTTTGGTATGTTGGGTATCTATTTACTCGGTGCAGCCTCATCTTTTATATTTTACCAAATATTTGGGTAATTTATTGTGTTTGTTTGCCCTAAAATTCAGGTTAGTGTGTTTTTACCTTAGCAGTAATATCATGTGTCATAAAAATTGCAACTGCCACTATTTTATTCTTTAGGTTGTCTGCTTTCAGGACATATATAATATTTGTGGGTTTTCTGTAATCTTCAGGCCTATAATTATTTTTTCAACATGTGTGCAAAAAACGCAAAAAGAGCTCTGGCAGTGAAAGGCTTAAAAGAGGCCTATCAAATGGTTAAGGAAAATGTTGCAAAAATAATTGCTGCAAAAATAAATGCTGCCAATAAAACGTTTTGATGCCAAAGTTTGTTGCAAAGACTTAAAACCTGGTGATGAAGTGCTCTTCCGCAATTTGGGACTCTCAGACAAAAATAGGTTAGCTGATCGCTGGAGAAATTAGTTGTTTGGAATTATATAAAAACTACCTAGAATTCCAGCCTACAGGATTCGAGGACCTGAGGGTTGGATAAAAGCCTGGCATAGGAATCACTTGCTTCCAGTACCACAAGTTGCTACTGCTGATGAGAAGCCACAATCTGATATTGCTACAGATTCCAATGATGTGCCTTGTGCAGACAGTGGAGAGCAGATTGATGACAGTGACTGATTTACACCTCCACCAGAGTCTACTGTATCGCCGGTACTCTTAATGAGTATGCGCTATATGTTCAAATTTAGTTTTTGCCCAAAACCGTAATGTGTTTTGGGACTAATTGTGCTAAATTGTACTTTGGCATCAGTTTGGCTGGGCTGTATAGAAGTTCTGCCTGGTCATAGGTGGGGTTGTATACCTGTGGGAGGCTGTAGAACGTAGTCTGGTTGAACGTATTAGGAATCAATCAGTGGGCGCATTTGTCTCACTACGTAATCCGAGAAGGGGTACTTAAGGTGCCAAAGTCACATGGTTTGGGTTCCGGTCCAGAAGTTGTTGCTGACTCTGTGGTCCTGGTCCTCCTGACCAGCCCCCAGGGGCCCTCATGGCCTGGGATGCAGATCCATCCGTTTCCAAGCCTCAGAACTGGCTAGTTCGAGGCACAGTTACTGGAAGGAGAATTCTAAGTTGTTCCGGTGCCGTCTCGGGTTTTGGAGAGGCCCAGCAACTCTACATGCGACCAGGGGAGGACTCTTTGGTAAGAGAGCCACGCACAAGGCTGGCTGCTCAGTAAGAGCCTGGAAGCTGAGCTGCAATGGACATTGATTGAATCCACAATTCTTACGGTATCGCCGGACCGGTTGAAAGATTCTGGTACAGTAAGAAAAGTTCCTACTTCTACCCTTCCAGTTGTAACCAAGTTTCCAACCAAGTCTGTGTGAGAGACTTTGAATGTTAGAATTACCTGTTGGCTGCTAAACCCAAATTTAAGGATTTATCAAACAGTTAAAGAGTCCAGTTGCGAGTTGCTGTTCCCTGGATTGTGTACAGTGAGAGAGACTTTTATTGAAGTCAGCAGTTCCAAGCACCTGAGCGAAATTCTACCCTGATACCCTCTATTCCCAACTTAGAGACTGAGTTTGTTCAACCGTTTTATGCAAAATAAAAATCCTAACAAGGAATTCAAGTGTCGGTCTCTACAGTTACTGGGTTATCAACCCTGGGAACCCCTAGACAAGGACAACGAGTGCGAGCTGGAGGAGGTAATCGGTAAGCCCAGAAAAATTCAACAGCTGCTTCGGGGGTTAGTGCTACACTACTGTACAGGCTCCTTCACCTATTACTGATGGGGTCCTCCCTCAGAGGGGAGGTCTGAACCCAGCTACTCCTGTTTTTGAACTAACGGCCCAAAACTTTGTGCCAACAATTCCAGGCATGCTTGGAGCACCAAGTTTTCCCACTAATGATGTCCTAGAGTTATCTGAACTAATACCTGAGGGCTTGAGGTGAGGAGATCGTGTTTGACGACCTCCGCCAATGTTTACTTATGGAACCTTGGGAAAACCCTGCTATGCTGTACAGAACTATGTACAACCCCATGTTCATTCTAAACTGGTCAGCATGATGCCTATTTGTTACTAACCATATTTTCTTTGCAGCTGATCTCTGTAATAGATTGTTTCTAAAGAAGTGGTCTACAGAAGGCGACAACAATGTTAACTTTTGCTATGTTTTGTTATTTTATGTGTATATCCTTGCCGGTGTTGTGCCGAGAAAGGTCCCCCGTCAGATAATGCCACCCTGTACTGGGCAGGTGCAGCGCTTGCTCATTACGGAGCTCAACGGAGCCGCTTAAAATCTCCAAACATGGACAGCTGTTGATTTGCTGTACACTGTGCCTGCGCAATCAAGACGACATTGTGCCAGATGCTGCCGCATGCTCCCGATGCTCATGCAACTCTGCAAGGGCGTGGATGCATACAGAAGAGACCACATAATACAGAACTCATACGATGGGGGTGGAATTCTTAAAGGGGCAGGTATTATTGAGAAGCGTGTAAGGGGCAGATTCCTACAGAAGAGGTCATATTTTACAATGATGGGCAGAGCTGATGAGGGTGGGTAGTTCAATGTTGATGGGCAGGTTACATACATAACAGAAGCAATTTTAATACTTTCCAGAGTAAATTTTTATTATGCGTATATCTTAACCCCTTCACCACAGGATGACTACAGGGGATGCATTTAAGCATGTATTATGGATAGATGTATACAGCGGTCATGTATTCATGTATTGGCAGGATGGATGGATGGATACAGCGGTTATGTATCGGTGGGATGGATGGATGCATGCATACAGAGGTCATGTTTTTGCGGTAAAACATCAAAATCTGCACTGTGGCAAATTGCTTGTGTAAGGTAGTTAAATAAGTCCTGCAAACCCGCCCATCAACATTGCAAAACCCACCCTTCAATTGTGTAAACACGCCCCGCAAAGATGTTTAGTTTATTGAGAAAACCACCCCCAACTTATCAGATCTGCCCATCATTGTAAAACACGGCCTCTTCTTGTCAGAAACCATGAATCAGACTGAGATAGAAGTACAATTGAATCACACTTGTTTATTAAATAAAAATAAAAAGGTAAATAGAAAAAGAGTCAAAGCATAGCCAGAGTCCAGTAACCGGATAGAGTAGTCAGCCAGGTCAGAGTTCAATAATCAGATCGGGTAATCAGCCAGGCCAGAGTCAGTGTTCCAAGTAGAGCAACAGCAAGCAGGATAAGAAGCCAGAAGGGATGTCAGCAAGCCAGTCTTTAAACAGAACCGCAGGAGATGGTTTCTTGTGATGTGACCAAAGCGAAGGCAGAGGTGAAGTGAGCTGGACAGCTTTAAGTAGGCAGGTCAGATGAGCATGATCAGGAACAGCTGTTAACTGTGGAGAGAGATGAGAGCTGGCAATTAGCCGACAGCTGAGCAGCCAGCCCAGAGAAGGGCTAAGCCAGCCCTGACACTTCTGTAGGCATCCACCCTTTACACGCTTCTCAATAATACATCCGCCCCTTTGAGAAATCCACCCCCATCGTATGAGTTCTGCCCATCATGTGGCCTCTTCTGTATGCATCCGCCCCTTGTAGAGTTCAATGAATAATACACCCACCCCTTGCAGAGTTGCACAGGCATCGGGAGCATGTGGCACAATGCAGTCTTAATTGCGCAGGCGCCGTGTACAGCTGATCAACAGCTGTTCATGTTTAGAGACTTTCGGCGGCTCCTTTGTTCTCCGTACTTCTCAATCGCTGCGCCTGCGCAGAAAACCTTTCTCGTCAAAACACCAGATCAGAAGAATTTTCAGCAGGGGGAGAATGTAGCGATGTGCTCTCTCTCTCTCTGCACCGAGGATGAGGTCATCAAGAAGAGCAGAGGTATGGCAAGGATTCATGGGTAGGTGTGGAGGAGGAGAGAGGACATGCTAGAGAGAGAACAGTGTATTCCTGCTGAGAGAGCGCAGACCGTACGTTCCTGTAGCTTCCCCTCACTGAGACATATATAGAGACTGTTAACGATTTAATTTTCCTGCTTGGAAAATACCTTATGTTGGATGGTTCACTGATTGTTCGTTCGTTTTGAACTTGATGACGTAAAAGGGACTAAACAAGGAAGTTCAATAGCCAGTAGCCAATAGCTTCCCTTGCGTCGTATTTGGTCCATCGGACCAGCACACAGACGAATGGTTTTCCCAATTTTAGTCCTTCGGTATTGAGTCCGTTGGATAGATTTGAAACATGTTTTATTTCTAGGTCCGTCTGATTTATTTTTCTAAAAATTATCGGACTAGCCCACACACACGATCAGATTGTCCGAAGGACTAATCCCTTCAGACCTAGTGTGCCGGAAAGCCCAATCGTGTGTATGGCATTAGTGATCCTGTCCTAATCACACAGATTATAAAGACTCTGCTTCTAAATACTATACAGGTGGTACCATCATACCTCAGTAGTTGCAGAGAGTGAAAAGAATAGTGCTACAGATTAAATTAAGACAATGGAAAACATGACAGCAGCTCTCTGTGGGAGGGAAGATCAGTTCAGAGATATATGATTGCCATGGATGACCTTCACATCCTCATCTCAATATACTATAATATACTCTTTGTACATAGTTGAATATGGTTCAATATAAACAATAATTGTAGGTTTCCTTTAGAGGGAAGGGAGATGGGTGTAAACCGTGCGGAGCTCCCCATCCCTTATATTCTGTATTTGTTTTTATTGTTCTCAAACTCCGTTTTTGTTTTTGTTTGTTTGTTTATGTTGTATTGTTTTTTGATGCTACAATTATAGGAAAAAAGGACAAAGAAAGTAGAAAGCAAAAAACTGATTGTGTGATGTGGTCCATGTCTGTATTTAATATGATACTTGCTCCAGGTACTTACTGGATCTAAATAAGTGGCTAGATTAAGTTGAAATGTTTGTTTACAAAAGTTTGAAAAATTTGAACATACAATATCAATACAATAAAGGAAATTTCACATGATAATTCCACGACACTGGCCCTGACAGAGAAGGAGGTTTAAATAGCCCTCTCAGGCTCCTCCTACAAATACAGGCTGGCCGCAGTTGTTTATTAATAAAAATAAAAAGGTAAATAGAAAAAAGCATAGTCAAGCATAGCCAGAGTCCTGTAGCCAGATCGGGTAGTCAGCCAGTCCAAAGTTCATTAACCAGATCGGGTAATCAGCCAGGCCAGAAGTCAGGGATCCAAGGAGAGCAATTGCAAGCAGGATAAGAAGCCAGGAGGGATGTCAGCAAGCCAGTCTTGAAACAAACAGCAGGAGATGGTTCTATGTGATGTGACCAACAAAGGAGGCAAAGGAAAGAGTGAGCTGGAAGGCTTTAAATAGGCAGGTCAGACGAGCATCATCGGGAACAGCTGGTAACTGTGGAAAGAGAAGAGAGCTGGCAATTAGCTGACAGTTGAGCGGCCAGCCCAGAGGAGGAAGGGCTAAGCCAGCCCTGACAGTACCCCCCCCTCAATGACCCCTCTCCCTCGGAGGGCCACCGGGCTTGAGGGGAAACTGTCTATGGAACTCGCGGAGGAGGACAGGGGCATATACGTCAGAGGATGAAACCCAGGAGCGTTCCTCCGGACCGTACCCCTTCCAATGCACCAGGTACTGTATGCGCCCACGGAACCTACCGGAGTCAACAATGGATTGTACCTCATACTCCTCATGGTTCTCAACCTGAATAGGGTGAGGACGTGGCACCGAGGTGGTAAATCAGTTACAGACCAATGGTTTCAATAAGGAGACATGAAACACATTTGAGATGCGCGTACTAGGAGGTCCAACGCGTAAGCTACTGGGTTAATTCTGCGAAGGATACGGAAAGGCCCAATAAACCGAGGTGCAAATTTCAGTGAGGGAACACGAAGCTGGAGGTTGTGAGATGACAGCCAGACCCTGTCCCCAACCTGTTAGGAAGGTGCAGGCAAGCGTCTGCGGTCAGCATGGAGTCTGTACCTATCATTAGCATGACGCAAAGCCTCCTGGACTTGTACCCAAGTGGAACGAAGACCACGGAGATGCTCCTCTAATGCAGGAATACTCTGCGAAAAAAATGAGTCAGGCAACATGGAAGGTTGGAAACCATAATTTGCCATAAATGGAGACAATCTGAAGGCAGAATTCAAGGCACTGTTGTGAGCAAACTCTGCCCAAGGTAATAGGTCAGACCAGTTGTTATGATGGTCAGAAATATAGCAACGTAGGAATTGCTCCAAGGACTGATTGGCTTGTTCTGCGGCCCCATTATATTGCAGGTGATACCAGAAGAGAACGCAAGCTGGATTCCCAACTGTGCACAAAAGGCTCGCCAGAACCGGGAGACAAACTGACTGCCCCATCCGAGACAATCACCTTACGTAGCCCATGTAAGCGAAAGATCTCCCGAGCAAAAATAGAAGCTAGTTCCTTAGAGGTGGGCAACTTCTTAAGTGGAATACAATGACACATCTTTGAGAACCGGTCAACCACCATCAGGATAACAGTGTTGCCTTGGGAGTTGGGCAATTCCACAATGATATCCATAGACAGGTGAGTCCAAGGCCTCTCTCCATTGGGTATGGGTTGTAGGAGGACCACTGGAAGGTGTCGTGGAGTCTTACTCTGAGCACACATGGGACAAGCAGCTATGAAGGCAGTAACATCAGCCCGTAGACTAGGCCACCAGAATTGTTGGGAGATGGCCCAAAGATGGCCCAAATTAGTTGATTCTTCCCAGGATGGCCAGCTGCCTTGGGAGAATGGTAAGTCTGGAGCACTGCAGTAAGGAGACTCTCTGGGACAAAGCAGCGGTCACAAGGTTTATCAGGAGGAGCATGGACCTGAGCAGCAAGAATTTTGTCACCCAGAGGAGAAGTAAGACTGGTGCGAACCGTAGCCAAGATACGATCAGGTGGAATCATAGGAACCGGAACCGACTCCGACTTGGAAGTGGAGGAAAATTGTCGTGACAAGTTATCAGCCCTTACATTCTTAGTACCGGGTAAGAATGAGACAATGTAATTAAAGCTCGACAAGAAAAGAGCCCATCGCGCCCTTCTGGGAGAGAGTCGCTTAGCCTCAGACAAGAATGTAAGATTCTTATGGTCAGTAAGAATAAGAACGGGCACAGTGGTACCTTCAAGGAGATGTCTCCATTCTTTCAGGGCTAAAATGATTGCCAACAGCTCTCTGTCACCAATCTCATAATTGCACTCAGCAGGTGACAATTTCTTGGAAAAGTAGCCACACTGATGCATAGAGCTCTCAGAGTTAGGACGTTGAGACAGAAGGGTGCCAACTCCAGTCTCAGAAGCATCAACTTCTAGGATAAAAGGCAATGTAGGATCAGGATGTGCCAACACAGGAGCAGAAACAAAGGCAACCTTGAGAGTCTCAAAGGCCTTAATGGACTCCAGAGACCAACTCTGTGGGTTACCGTCCTTTCTGGTCATATCAGTCAGAAGCTTGACCAGAGACGA